>NC_056733.1:637931400-638068900 GCF_019279795.1 Protopterus annectens
GGGCCAGGGCATGGGCATCACACCATCTTACCTTTAAAATCTGCAACATTTAGTCCATGACCACCAGTTATTGGAGAGCCCATATTCTGCCTGTCAGTAGTCATCTTGGGATTAGTGTTTCTGATATGCTGCTGGTGAGGGAAGTGGCATAGGGACATTATTTCCTACAAACTGCTGATCACTAGAAAGCCTAAGTGCTTCATAGATGCCAGCTTGGACTTTGTGCTTATATTTTCCTCTGGTGAGAGAAGAAGCAGAGTGCATTGATCCCTGACTGATTGGGTATTGAGTGTCTGTGTTGGCCCTTCTTGATTGATCTGGCTGTTATTCAAGGCATTTACCAGAAGTAGGCTACAACAAGCCTACAGAACCCTTGCATCATCTGAACAAGACTGTTGCTCACCAGAGTGCGTGGTCTGCTTCTCATCTTGGGATTGGTCCTACTTTTTTGTTTTTGGTGAGAAAAGCAAAGGAGTACTGTATCCCAGCAGCATAAAGCTGTGGTGAGACCGGCACTATTTGTAGCCATGCAATAGCATACCTTTCAACTGTCCAGATTTTTGCCTCGTATTTTTGGTCTGTTCTTCAGAAAATTTGTGGTTTTTCTGGATTTTTGTGGCAAATCAGGGAAAATTGAATTCCTTAAAGAAAGACAGTAGTTAGTTTCAGCCTTCATGTCCTTCATAAAATGCATGGTAACACATTCTAACAAGTTTATAAGAGCAATAATCAAAATTTGTCCTTGTTTTTGAGGCTTTGTCCCCCCCCCCATTATTTTTGTCTTTATCCAGATTTGTTGAGCTAAAAAGTGGAGAGCTATGGCCAGTAGCCAATCAGGCAAATCCCCTCTTTTCATCATTCTTGATTAAGCTAATTCTTACTTTTCAGTGAGTACTTCTTGATTAGGTGCTGCTTAACCTAACTTCAGAATATCCCCCTAAATACTTTTTCCATAAATCACCAGGGTCTATTTATTAGTTTCCTTCACGTGTTTCGTAGTGCCCTGCATTGATGCACAATTTTTCCTGTAAAAGCACTCTGGAAATTTCACTAATACCCAGTTGCACACAGGGCAACTAGTTTGCAGTGAAGAACACTGCCCTCAGAGCTGCAAATCAGATACTCCTGACATTACTTTATATTCTCACCTGAACCGTCTAATCAATAAAAAGGGCCTATTGCCATGATATACATTTTCCCACAATATCTTGTCACCAGCTTGGTGGATATGGACATCCTGAGGCAAAGCAGAAATTGCTTCATGTTTACTGACAACCAGCTAATTCTCAAACAAACTGATAATAGTATATGACACAATGTCACTGGAGGCAAAGCTGTCACATAAAAGCACTCCTAATGTCAATCTGTTTGTTAATACTGCAGAAACTGCACCCATCACCCACAGTTCAAAGCAGACAAAGACCCACATATGCTGAGGCACTGAAATGTAACATTTCAAAACCCCAAAGACATCCTAGATGAAGTGCAGAGATCAAACATCCTCAGCAACCCCAAATGCACTTTTTCAAAACAACACCCACATCAGCATGTCATGGAGCCTGTACTAAGCAGCCCATAAGGAAATCCACCACACAATCCAGTATTCTGGTCTTTGAAGACTCCATTGTGAGATGCATTGATGTTGCTCTCACCAGGCTGAGTAAGGAGAAAGTCACTGTCAGTTGGTTATCATGGGTTAGCATCTACCACATTACACATGAACTCAGGTCATTGGACCATGTGGGTGTAAATGACTGGAGACATACCTCCCTAGATTATGTGAAGAGATAAAGGAGCTATTGGAATTTGTGTCTCAGGAGAGTATGAACCTAGCATTGAACAACATTTTACCTTTTCTAAGGATGATGCTGTAATATGCACAGAAGATGACTGGCTTAGTTTCTGGTGTCATTCTAAGGGGGAGTGCTGTGTTTGTCAGCATGGAAGAAGTTGGTCAACAGACCATGCTGCTTTGCCTGGGATGGTCTGCACCTCTCCCGTCTAGGCTTTCGAATAGTAGCTAAACCATTGTCCTCTCCTGTAGTGCCTTTTTTAGGGAATGCCTAAGTGAAAGTACTTCTGACATAGCAACTCAAAACCAAGAAAACCTAAAGGTGTTACTTACTTCTCAATGCTAAGAGTCTAGACAAGAAAGTCCACTGTCTACAAGCTCTCCTCAACCGAGAGAATGCTGATATCTGTGTGGTCACTGAGACATGGTTTAAACCCACAGAGACAACACCCAGCAATGCAAGGCTATAATGCCTTCCACACATTTAGGCCAGCTACATCTCTGACTAGGGACTAAGATGGAGGCGTCTCAATTTACATAAAAAATAAGTATATGTTAAGGCTCGTCAAACAGGACAATGCACTTGAGCTTTTCCAAGTTCAAATCACCACAGGTAAAATCCCATACCAATTCCTTTCAAACTCTATGCCCCTCTGTATGACCCAGGAAACCCATAACATGTATTTAAACTTATTGGAAACATTCACCATCCAACCCAGTATCATGTTCATGGGCGACTTTGATTACCCCACTGTTAACTGGGAATCATTTATGACACCAAATATGCAGCTACAGAGATTCCTGGATTTTGTAAACACTTACTCCCTGGACCAGATTGTCATTATGCCGACCAGGGGTGCAAACATACTGGATATGGTCCTCACTAATAATGGAGAATGCTGCACACCTCCTAGCTTAATGTCTTCTCTGATAAGACCAGACCACAGATGTTCCCCTTTGAAGTAAAAATAAAACCTGGAATCCCAGCTAACCTTGGAATGTTCAGGAACTACTCTTAAGGTTAACTTCTTAAGTGATAACCTGGCAAAATTTCAAGCCCCCCATAAACCCTGAGAACACTGCTGCCTATGCAGAGCTGTCCACAGAAACCCTGTACAATTATGTCAATAGCCACATAGAGACAACTTACCCACGGGGAAGAAGTACAGAACTAACTGAAAAAACAAGCCTGGTGGCATCACAACATCAACATGCTGTATAACAGAGACTAACCTAAAAAAACAAGCATAGTGGAATTTGCAACATCGGTAGACTGTGTAACAGAAAGAAAAAATCATAGCAAAATGTAAGAGGCATGGCACCCAGTGGGATAAAAACACTTTCCTCAAACTAATCAAATGACTCGGGACAGGTCTACCAAAGCCACATTTGAGGTAAATTTGGCCTCCCAGGCCAAGGACAACCACAAAGAATTCTTTAGCTATGTATGTAACCTCAAAGGCAATACACAATTGTGTGCAGAGCTCATTGTTAATGGACCCAGCTATATGAGCCAGTAGATATAGTAAATATATTTGCCGACAAATTCAGCTCTAACTTTAACTTTACCTCTCTCTTCCCTTCAGCCTCCCTTCAAGAAGTATCATTAATTATAGCTTTCCCTACTGTCACTAGGGAACAGGTCCTCAGTGCTCTCTCTCAGGCCAAGAACACTGCATCAGTGGGGCCAGACAGTATCCTAAGATGTCTTCTAAATAGCATAAAACATGACCTGTCAGGCCCTTTGGAATTGCTTTTTAACTGTAGCCTCCAAACAGGCTTCATCTCTCATGAATGGAGAACATCAACAGTCATCCTTCTGCACAAAGGTGGGTCATCTGCAGACCATGGAAACTATAGACACATAAGTCTCACTAGTCTGTTATTCAAAGCCATGGAAAGAATCATCATGGAAATGATCAATAATGACATAGGAAACCTCCAGGCCCCGGAGTCGCGAAAGCGAAGTACCACCAAAAAATAACCACAGACACTTGAATACAGGCACCCAGGAAGGGCAACCAGGACTGCAGCAATAAAACGTTTATTGAATCCAACTGACGTTCAACACATTGGAAACTTCAGACACTGGACCCAACTCCATTTGTTTTCTTCAAGGACAGGTCATGCCTACAGAACCTAGTGGACAACTTTGAGAAAGTCAGTAAAGCAATGGATGAGGGAAAAACTGTTCACACTGCCTACCTTGACCTGGCCAAGGCATTTGACACAGTACCCTCTCCAGACACTGTTGACAACTCAACAGGTTAGGTATAAACCCTTATGTCACCTGATGGATAGCCAGTTGGCACACAGACAGGACTCTGGAAGCTAGAATTGGGGAGTCCACTTGTACAAAGAAGCCAGTCACAAGTGGAGTCCCTCAGGGATTGGTCCTGGGACTGCTCCTTTTAGGCGTTTACTTCTCTGAATTCAGGGCCAATGTCAAGGGCCTCTGGCTGACTAAATTTGCAGATTATTGCAAATTAGGAGCAGTCATAGAACCCCCATCCACACAAATTCTCCAGGAAGAGCTGACAGACAAATAGCTTGCCAGAGCCATGGACTAAAACTAAATGCCAAGAAATGCATAATAGTATTATTTGGGAAGTCATCCACCCCTGGTAACTCATATTGACAAGACACATCATAGTCCAGGACTTTGAGACACACACACAGTATTCTAGCCTGTGACCATCACATGTCTGCAATTGTGAGGAATTCATTCTATGCTATGCAACATATAAACAAAGGTATGGCATATAGGTCCAAGGACGTCACTGTTGTGTTCAGCATCCATCAGACATGTCATTCAGTAAATGCCCCCTTTGGTATGTACCTAACCAAGTACATCCAAAAATTGGAGCATCCACAGAGGTTCCTCACTAAAAGAATACAGGGCATAAGTAACGTGCTATGCAGACCACCTTAAGGTCCTATCAACGTTTTCAGTCTCTTGCATTCTGTTGAGGAACGATGTATGCCTGGCATACAAGGCATTGAAAAACTCCACCTTGATGGACTTCCTGCATATCTGCAAAATAAAAAGCACCAGAATCACCTATTCTAAACACTTAAACTTTGCCTGTGATATAAATAGGACCTGCTGGATGGACAGGTATGTATCCCAGAGACTACTCCATTTGTGTAGCATACTCCCCATCCATGTGAAGCAGAGTTCCTACCTAAGTAATTGAAGTGCAACTTGGACAGTTGGATGGGGAACAGGAAATGCATCTCTGGAATGGCACGTATGTCTGTAATGGACACAGGCAGTCTGTAAATGGAGGTTGGCATTAGGTTTATCAAGCTTTAAAAAGTTTTTGAATACAAGATCAAAATTCACCCTAAGCACAGTGTTATGTTTAGCAGAAAAGAATTCTTAAATGGAAGCTCTGGGTATAGTACATGCCTGTATTCATATAAGAAGGCCTTTACATGGAAAATACCAAAAATTCCAAGCTGATCATTCCTGTGTGTAACTTTCCCATTTCATCTGTTCCCATCCCTAAGAATATTTACAAACATTAACACCTTTGCCCATCTAAAGAAAGAGTATGTAATAATCTTTCCGTATTTGGATGACTGCCCGCTGGAGCTGGGTAACTCAAAGTAACTTTACTGTCAATGCCAGTATGTCTGTAATTGTGTTTTTTTACAACTTCTATATCCACCACATTGAGATACCTTCTTGGAAATGTTTTATCCTGTGTTTACCCCATTGTTTGCAAACAGTGAACCCCCCCTCCTCTGTCTTGAGGTCAGTCCCCTTTACTTGCCTATCCCCAGTATGGAGGTGCGAGACGACCAGAGGGGCTGTCACCCAGGTGGCCGTTGAGGTGGTTTGTGCCTTTTCTGGCATTCCAGCAGTGAAAGAATTTCTATAGAGGCCCTAGCCATGCCACTGGTTGCTGATATGAGCACACTCACCACTGTGGAGTGTTCTGTGCCCATGATATGTGTGTACATACTGCCACACACATGCACTATTGATGGCTACTCTCATCCTGTTTGGATTGCCAAGTCCATGTCCCCCAGTCCTGACCATTTCAGTGCTGCTGAAGCTTCTGCTTGCATAGTGGTGACTAGCTAACCAAGTCACCTAGCCCTCCCCTGCTTGGCTGTTTCAGCTTTTGAGCTATTGTTTGGTCATGGATCATAGATGGAGTTTTATTCATCTGTGCCACATAACCAGACTACTCCAGATGAATATTTTGTCATCCAGATTACAGAGCATAATTATCTAGGCCTTTTCATGGATCATGTTCTTTCATTCAGAGACCACACACTGCGAAAACAGTTGATAAAGTGCTACAGTGGCAAGTGAAATTTAGTTATAAGATAACCAATCTACTGTCTGTAGAGGACAGGAAGACCTTGGAGAGAGAAGTGCCCTTTTGCAGATTGAAAGTGCATCAGAGTAATTATTCAGTGCTTCCTCAACTTTATCCAGTCTTGCCTCATTTGATTTTATGTACTCCTGTATGGTCCCACTTATTTTAAAGACATCTGAGAAATTTTCTCTTAAAAGACTTTTGAGGCCATAAATTACATGTGCACCATACACCAGTCTGCTTTCCAGTGAATGTCTGCTGAGTCCTTGTTCAAACAACTTTCTCTTCAGTTTTTTTTTCCTTTTAGTATTTTATCTTTGTTTTTCCTATATGTTTTCTTTGACGTCCAGACAGAATAATCTTTGGCAAGGTAATGAATTTAAAGAAAATTGTTTTCTTTTGCTGGCTCTTTTAGCAATTATTGGTTTTCCTGCTGGGAGAACTCCAGTTAGTATGCTTCTCAATCAGTGGTCATTTTGAAGTCCTCATTCACTGTTTTGTCTTTGAGGGAATGAGAAGATAGTATAACAACTCTTCCCGTCTTTTGAGATTATGTAAAGATATACACAGAAAAGTAATGGATTGAAGACTGAACTCTGTGATGCTCCACACTGCAGTGGAAAAGACTGCAAATGTTAAGTCCTGATATCACTTTCTGGGAATTTCCAGGCAGACACTCAAAAGGAGAGATTGCGGTACAATTGAAGTTTCTCAGCAGCATACTGTGGTCAGCTATATCAGTTGCTGCAGAGAGACCAAGAAGGGCCAGAAAAAAAATAAAATAAAAACATTGGTGTCTAGTTACAACTTTGTTTGGTACTACTGCCTTATTGCCTAGTGCCAGATGGGAGTGAGCCAGTGTTTCCAGAATTGTTTTTTAAACAACTTTATCACATTATTGATTTGTCGCACAAGTTCACATACATTAAAAATGACAAAAAGAGTCTCAATAACATTTCCATTGTCATATTCATGCTTTATGCATGCAGTTTGAATCATAACTGTATTCATTACTCTTGGGCATTACCATTTGTTTCTATGCTTGAAGTTTCTACCAGCCCACTTATTTCAGCCATATGCTTGAGCATTTTTGGTATATATTGTTCCAAAGTATACAGTTTTTTTATGAAATTTACTTCCTGTCTCTCTCAGTTGATCCCATTTGTATTTTTTTATTTCCTTTGCAATATTTAGTACTCCATTTACAGCTAGTTTAATCTTCGATTTCTGATAAGTAATTGCTCTTTGGCTACTAGTAAAAGTTGTTTGTTTACTGGGGTACACTGATCAGAAGTGACCAATTACAGGTAGAGCCCAGGAGAATACAATCTGAAATACACACGATTACTATACAGTCACAGTAGAAAATTGGAATTAGAATGCAACGGGTAGAAACAGTACATCTAGAAGACCATATAGACATTTTTTTATATACGGTCTATACAAGTATGGGAAATATTTGAAGAGAGGAAATGGAAAAGAGGATGAATAGGTAAAAGTGTTGGAAGGTGCTTTGGGGTAGGTTTTATGACCTACTTTAATAACGCCTTACTATGCCTTGGCAGTTATAAAACAAGATACCAACTCAATAGAAATATCTCCTTAGTTAATATGTTTACCCAATAATTGTGACAGGACAGTCTGTAGATCGGAAGTTCTTAAATTCAGTTAACTCCACGCATTCCCCAAAAAATATGTTCCTAATTTCCACAATCATTCCCTTTACATCCCAATAATCTGCTGTCCACTTGAGAAAGAATCCTCTGAAGTCTACTCTGAGTATAAAAGTACCAGTGTAAACATTACCATACTAAAATTTTAAATCTTCTGGACTTTGTGTCACAGCTGGAGGCAATTCAAATTTCCTGCATTTTTTGTAATTTCTTTCTAATCTTCCTTGTTAATCTCTTATAATCGTATCTGATTGGTCCTTGTAGTTATATAGCATTTTGTATGCCTTACTAATTTTTTCTTTTCGTAATAGCATCTGCTATTTTTGATTCCACTAAAAACCTACTGTTGTCTCTATCTATCTTTATCTCTCTCTCTCTCTCTCTATATATATATATATATATATATATATATATATCTATATATATACACACACACACATTATATATATATATATATATATATATATATATATATATATATATATATATATATACACACAAATACATACACAGTGGATATAAAAAGTGTACACGCCCCTGTTAAAATGCCAGGTTTTTGTGATATAAAAAAATGAGACCACAATAAATCATTTCAAAGCTTTTCCCACCTTTTATGTGACCTATAGTCTGTGCAATTCAACTGAAAAATAAACAAATCTGTTAGGTGAAAAAATATAAAAAAAAATAAAAAAACGTACAATAAGCTGGTTGCATAAGAGTGCACACCCTTAAACTAATACTTTGTTGAAGCACCTTTTGATTTAATTGCAGCATTCAGTCTTCTTGGGTACACACCTGCCATCAATTAAAGAGACTCTGATTAACCCCAAATAAAGTTTAGCTGTCCTAGTAGGATTTTCCTGATATTTACTCCATTGCCTACTACAGCAAAAGCCATGGTTCGCAGAGAACTTACAAAGCATCAAAGGGATCTCATTGTTGAAAGGTATCAGTCAGACGAAGGGTAAAAAAAAATTTCCACAGCATTGGTTATACCATGGAACACAGTGAAGACAGTGTTCAAAATGTGGAGAAAATATGGGACAACAGTGATGTTGCAAAGAACTGGACGTCCCTCCAAAAATAATGAAAAGACAAGACAGAAACTGGTCAGTGAGGCTGCCAAGAGGACCTACAGCAGCACTGAAGGAGCTGCGGGAATTTCTGGCAAGTACTGGTTGTGTACTACATGTGACAACAATCTCCCTTTTTCTCCATATGTCTGGACTATAGGGTTGCAAGACAGAAGCCTTCTCTTACACATCAAAACATCCAGGCCTGGCTAAAATTTGCAAAACAATACATTGTCTCCCAAAAGCATTTGGGAAAATGAGTTATGGTCTGAGACTAAGGTTGAACTTTTTGGTCACCATTACAAAAGGTGCTTTGGCACAAAAACAACACTTTGCATCACCAAAAGAACACCATCCCCACTGTGAAGCATAGTGGTGGCAGAATCATGCTTTGGAGTTGCTTTTCTTCAGCTGGAACTGGGGCTTTAGTCAAGGTGAAGGAAATTATGAATAGCTCTAAATACCAGTCACTTTTGGCCCAAAACCTTCAGGCACCTGCTGAAAAACCAAAGATGAATTTCACCTTTCAACAGGACAGTGACCCCAAGCATACATCCAAATCAACAAAAGAATGGCTTCACCAGAAGAAAATTAAAGTTTTGAAATGGCCCAGCAAGAGCACAGACCTAAATCCAATAGAAAATCTGTGGGGTGACCTCAAGAGGGCTGTGCACAAGAGATGCCCTCACAATCTGACAGATTTGGAGCGCTTTTGCAAGGAGGAGTGGGAAAATACTGCCAAGTCCAAGATGTGCCATGCTGATAGACTCCTACCCAAGAAGACTGAATGCTGTAATTAAATCAAAAGATTCTTCAACAAAGTATTAGTTTGAATGTACACACTTATGCAATCAGCTTATTGTACATTTTTTTATTTTTTATATTATTTCTTCTAACAGATTTGTTTGTTTTTCAATTGAATTGTACAGGTTATAGGCACATTAAAGGTGGGAAAAGTTTTGTAATGATTTATTGTGGTCTCCTTTTTTATATCACAAAAATCTGACATTTTAACAAGGGTGTGTACACTTTTTACATCCACTGTGTGTATATATGTGTGTGTGTGTATTATACATACATATATATATATATATATATATATATATATATATATATATATATATATATAATAGATATTTATACACACACACACACACACACATATATATATATATATATATATATATATATATATATATATATATAATAGATATTTCATAGGTTCATAGGTTGATACTAGGCTATCTGCCCTAGGGCATTTATAAGCCTAGCCAGAGTGCGTTTGGCTTTCGCCACCCTTTTAGATTAGTTGACTGTGCCTCTATATAGTAGGTCACAGAAGGTAGCCCTTTTAAGGTTAGTTTACTGTAGCTCTGTCAAGCAGGGAACACAGATCTTCCATCCACTCATCAAGATCTCTCTTGAAGAGGTTCAGTGAGGGGCTCTACCTAACATGGATTGGGATTTTGTTCCAGAGTGAATGGAGCCTCTGGGATATGAATCTGTCCCTCCAGCATGTCCTATTTATTTCTGTGCTGAGGTTCATGTCCCTGGAGCGTGTAGCTCTAAGGGATTTGGATTTCCTGAGGTGAAGCATGTCCGTTAATTCTGGGTTTGACATGGCTTTATACGTCAGACACAGGTCGCCTCTGAGTAGGCGGTACGCAATTGAGTAGAGCTGGAGTTTCTGTAGCCGAACTGCATAGGGCATCTGTTTGAGCCCCTTGATCCTCTTGGTGAGATACTTTTGGGGTCCTTCCAGTTGCTGAAGGTGTCTGGTAAGGTACATCCCAAACTGGGCATTGTACTCAATTATGGGCCTGATAAGTGATGAGTAGAGGGGCACAATGACCTCTCTTGATCTAGATGTGAACCCTGTTGTGATAAGGTGGGCTATATAGAAGGTCTTTCTAACCACTTTGGCAACGTGATTGTCAAAGGAGAGATTGCTGTCTACTTGGGTCCCCAAGTCCCCTAATTACCTCTTCCATACTTAATGGATTACCACCTATGTGGTAATTTGTGGGCACTTTGTTTTTCCCAAAGGGGATGACTATGCTCTTTTTGGCATTTAGCTTTAGGCCATGGCTCTGGCACCAGTTATCCGTCTCTGTGAGACCCTTTTGGAGGATGCTTGTGGCAGCCGGAGAGTCAATTACAGCACCCAGTTTGCAGTCATCTGCGAACTTGGTCAGCCATAGTCCACCCGTGTTAGACTGTACCTCGAAGAAATATATACCAAACAAGAGAGGTCCCAGGACAGAGCCTTGTGGGACACCACTTGTAACTGTTTGAGTGTGACATGGCACCTGCTATTCTGACCATGTGGGTTCTATCCCTGAGCCAGTTTGCAACCCATCTTGTGACATAGGGGTTGATATTTAAGCTGGTGAGCTTATTTATGATGTCCGAGTGGGGTATTGTGTCGAAGGCTTTTGCAAGGTCCAGGTAGGCTGTGTGGACTACCTTCCCTTCATCTATGGCTTTGGTAACTGTTTGAAAGAAGTCGACCAGGTTCAAGAGGCAAGATCTGCCCTTAACGAAGCCGAATTGGGTAGGATCCAGTGTCTGGAGGTTCCCAATGTCTTTGTTTATGATTTCCATGATGATACGCTCCATAGCTTTGCAGACCAGGCTAGTCAGGCTTATAGGGCGATAGTTTCCGGGGTCTGTTGTGGCACCACCTTTGTGGAGTGGGACCACTGTTGCTGTACGCCATTCCTTGGGTACATATCCTGTAGTAAGGCTGAGATTGAACAGTGACTTTATATGAGGGTTTAGTTCTTCCTGGAGCTCGTGTAAGATGCAGCCCGGGACACCGTCTGGTCCCATTGATGCTGTGTTTTTTGCTTTGGAGAGGGCAGCTCTCACCTGTGCATCTGTGATCTCAGGAAGGCTACACTCGGTTGGGATAGACATTTACTCTTTTGGGGGGGAAGGGGGGGGAGAAGTTTGCACTGAACCTTTCTGCCAGGATGTTGGCAATGTCTGTGGGTTCAGTGTATTTTTTGTCATTTTGCACTAACTCAGAGCATGCCTGGGAGTTGCCTCCCAGGTTGTTGCATAACTAAAGAAGTCCTCCCAGGTTGTTGACATAACTAAAGAAGTCCTTGTGATTATCTTTAGTGTCTTGTGCAATTTTTCTTTCAAAGCTGGCCTTAGATGATTTTATGAGGGATCGTAGTTTCTTGCTAGTACTGATCAGTGATGCCTTCCCTTTTTGGGATTTTGCTCTCATGTAGTAGCTTTCTCCTTCTGTTATATAGCTTATTTATGGCCGGGGTCCACCAGACAGGTCTCCTGCCTTTGGAGGAGTGAGTCTTGGTTTTATTTGGGATAGCATGCTCCATGCATTCCTGTAGGTGTCCATAGAATGCTTTTGTAAAGGATTCTGCATTTTGGGCCGTATTTTCCACTGGCCCCGGGGCTTTGAAGGATTCCACCTCAGTTTTGAGAAGTGTGAAGTTTGGTTTTGAGAAGTTCTTCACCGTGGTTTCCTTGGCTAGGGGTGGGGACGGAATATGGATGTCCAGTGAGATTTGTTTATGGTCTGATCTTACCAATGAGGGGTATACCTCTGGTGTGGAACCTAGAGACCCCATGTTAGTGATGACCAGATCCAATATGTTTTCCCCTCTTGTGGGAGTGGTGACCAGTTGTTCCATAGCATTTGAGTTTATAAATTCTAGGAACCATTGGGCGAGGGTGTTTGGGCTTGATTAGTTTTCCCAATCGATGTTTGGGTAGTTGAAGTCACCCAATGTAATAGTGTTTGGAGAGACCTTCATATTCTCCAGTGTTCTCAGGAAAGCCGAGTGAGGTTCCTGTGTTTGGGAGGGTGGTCTGTAGCAGGCTACAAACTGAAAGGCAGTTTTGCCCACTGTTAGTTGCACATGGATGGTCTCCGATGCTTCGTGCAGTGCCACTAACCTGGAGGTGTGGGTATCTTTGATAAATATGGATACTCCCCCTCCTTTTGTGGTTCGGTCTGAGTTTTGGGGTCGGAAAGCATGGTATGAAGTATAACCTGTTAGTGCTGGGGTGCTCTCGGGAGCCTTGAACCAGGTTTCTGTTACTGCACAGTTATCGATATCCTCCATACTGAGGAGAGTCTCGAGTGTGTGCATCTTGATTTGTATAGATATACGCGCATGTGCACACACACACACACACACATATATATATATATATATATATATATATATATATATATATATATATATATGGGTCCCATTCACATGGTCGACTTTTCAGAAAGTCTACTTTCATATGGCCGAGACCATATGATCGACTTTTGAAACGCCGACCATGGGGAACCGCTATCTCCATGCAGTGCATAAGAAAATTTCCTTCTTCTGCACTGTAGTGCGATCTCAGAGTTGGTATATTTAAGTTACGGGGGGAGGCAAAGCCCCCCTTCTAACAGTTTAAGGTAAGTGTTTGTTGTGTTTTGTGTTTATTTTACATGGTCGGCTTTTCGAAAGTCGATCATATGGTCTCGGCCATATGAAAGTTGACTTTCTGAACAGTCGACCATGTAAAGTAGACCCATAAATAAATATATATATATATATATATATATATATATATATATATATATATATATAGATAGATATAGATAGATATATTAGTGTGTATATATTTTCTTGCCACCAGTCCCTGATATGGGAAGTATTTAGTTTGTAGGTTAGTAGGTGTGTACTAGGCTAATGGCCCTGGAGCCTTTACAGGCCTAGCCTGTAGAAGTGCCCTGGCATCGTGCCGCCTGACATTAGTTCCCAATGCCTCTATCAAGTAGAGCCACTAGAGTGATCCCTGGGGTGAACTTTCTATTACCCATCCACTCATCAAGAGGGACACCGAGGTGCTCTGCTTCACATGTATGGGAAGTCTATTCCAGAGCATGGGCAGTCACTGAGGAGGAACCTGTCCCTCCAGCATGATATTCTTCGTGTTTCACTGTTGCAGTCATTACATTTGGGTTATCTGCCTGCAGGTAGCCCTCATCCGGCCTGAATAACAGAGTCTTGGATTCCTGCGTCGGATGCTCTCTCTTCTTCCATGACGTCAGGGGTATAAAACATGCAGCCGATGCCATTACATCAGTCTGTCTTGCCACACGGTGCCCGAAGCAGAAGCAGTTCGCAAGTGCCGGTCGGCCGACTCCTGAAATTTTCGTTTTCGAGCTTCAGAACCGAAGTCTTCAAAAAAGCTAAGTACCCCATTGGGGATCCTTTTTCTTGCTCTTAACCAATGTCAGTAAAAGTTAACAATTGTCTTACCTATGGAAAGCAAATACCTCATAAAGATTTTCATTCGTACTGCATTCCTTGCTTAGGCCCTGACCACGACGTCCCTCGCTATCAGTTTTGTGCCTTATTCAACCCACAAACTATTCGTCGTTGGTCTATTTTTGCAGCAAATTATTTTGGTACTCTGTATAACTATCCAGAAATGGCTTCGGTAAGCCATCCTACTGCCGATATTCCGAAAAAAACATAAGGATAAAGACAGAGACAGACCGCATAGGTCCAAAACTGCCAACGACGCTTCCGTTAAGGTAGTTGCCAGTTTGCTGGTACTCAGTGAGGCGCTTTCACAGCCCCTGTTACCCGCTACTTCATATTTGCAGGCCTCTACTGAGACCCATTTGGAGTCCGGTATGCCGCGAGATGCTTCTTTGACTATGGAACCTGCGGATGTCTTTACCTTGGATGGGTCCAGAGCCGCTGTGCAGGCACCGGCTTCTGAGGGCATATTCAGGTCTACAATTTGCATTTTAAACCAATGCCATCTTCTTCATCCAGGCCTAAAATTAGACCCACGCCTAGAAAACCGACGTCCAAACCACATGGTCAAGCCCATATGCCTAAAAAACAAATGCTTAGAATGGCTGAAGCCCTTATTACTGTAATTAGGGGAAGCCAGCCTTCCCCTTCTAAGAGACCTAGAACTGATTTTCCTTTTGATTCTTCTGATCAGAATTCTGATATTTCTGTTTCTTCTGATTACCAGGATTGCCCTTATCTACCTATGAGGATTCTGATGCAGAGGATTACATTCTCTCTGCTTCCCCTCCAGAAAATTTTTCTTTTGGTGAAAACTTGTACACTCTTGGGGAGTATTTCCACTGGGAAAGCCAGGATTACTCTGACTCCAAAAAGAGGCTTAGGGAATTCTTACTCCTTCCTCAACACAGGCCTATAGCTATCCCTCCTGGACAATGTAGATGATGCCTTCTTGGAATCTAGCCTGTCCCCAGACACTTTACTTCCAGCTCCCAGAAAACCTGACTGGTGTTACAGAGTACCTGACTCTCACAAGTTCCTCTTCAGGAATCCTACTGCAGATCCAGAGACCATTTCCCAAGGACCAAAGGGCATTAAGGCTACTGCTGCCAAAAATCCTACCCCTTCTGATAGAGATTTTAGGGCCATGGACAGATGTGGTAAGAAGGTATACACTTCTGCTACTTTGGCCATTAGGGCTTTAAATTGCCAGTTTCATATGTTAAAGTACCAGCAGCATATTATGGGACTACTTAAACAGAAAATGATGTTGATTCCTGACTGTGTTGAACACAAAAAAATTACAGGATTTAATGCTTTCTGCTGAACAAGTTGGTAAACATGCTTTGCAGTGTGGTTTTGACTCTTTAGAAGCATCTTGCAAGGCTGCTGTAACTGGGTCTGTACTTCGAAGGCATGCTCGGCTTAAGGAGCAAAACTTGCCAGATCATGTTAAAGCTAAATTACTGGATGCTCCCTTAAACCAAGACCACCTGTTTGGCAGCAAAGCAGAATAAGCCCTTAAAAAGATGGAGGAAAAAGTTAAATCTGTGCAAACTGTTAAAGATTTCCTCCCAGATTTAGTAGGCATTGGCCTTCAAAGAATTGGTCCTTTCCAGTCTCTTCCAGGCCTTCTCAGTCCAAACCCAGGAACAGCACACCACCTAGGTTACAGTCGCAGACTACACACAGGCCTAAGCAGTGGAGGGCTCCCACTTCCAAAGCAGGAAGTAGTAAGACACCCCCCTACGGAAAAATGTCACATTGACTTAACCTTAACCCTTCCAAGCCCTGTACAGCTGCCTGCTCCCTTAGGAGGAAAGCACGCCCTGCATGCAAAAAACTGGGAACTCATTACCCAGGACAAATGGGTTTTAAATATTGTTTTCCAAGAATACAGATTCCACTTCCACACCCTACCAACGCCAAACGGTTGGCCAGACCTACCCCCAAATTAGTGGGCAGAGGCTCAACAGCAGGTTCTCTCTCTTCTAAGTATCAGGGCTATTCAACCTGTACTAGCAGAAGAAAGCAGACAAGGTTTTTATTCAAGGTTTTTCCTGGTACCCAGAAAAGACAGCTCCTGGTGTCCTATCCTGGACCCTCTTTATTCTAAACACCTTTTTGGTAATCCCAAAATTCAAAATGCTAACACTTCAACAGCTGCTTCCTATGCTAGGCAAAGATGCCTGGTTGGCAACCTTAGACTTAAAGGAAGCTTACCTGCACATTCCAATAAGGGAATCTTGCAGGAAATACCTACATTTCAGGGCAGGCTCCATGCACCATCAGTTCTCTGCACTTCCCTTTGGCTTATCTACTGCGCCCAGGGTATTCACAAAGTGTCTAGCTCCAGCCATTGCATTTTGCAGGCAGAGAAATATTCAAATATACCCATACCTGGACGATTGTCTGATTCAGTCAGAAAGCCAAGGCCTGCTATTAAAACATCTGGCATTTGTAAAGAAACTTCTAACCTCACTGGGGTACACCATAAACAAAAAGAAATCTCACCTAGTACCCTGCCAACAGATGTATTCCTGGGAGCAAGCTTGAACACAACTTTCCAGATGGCTTACCTCATGCCAGAAAAACAAGTTTATTTGACAACCTACTTCAAACTACTGGCCACAAAGACCCAGCTATCTGCAAGGAATATTTTGCAAGCCCTGGGTTTCATGGCCTCTTGCATTCTACTAATTCCATATGCAAGACTGTGTATGAGGAAACTACAATGGTATCTAAAAAGCCTATGGTGTCAACATTCTCAGGACCTGGAATCAATGATTACTATCATTCCTTGTATAAAAACAGAGTTCCTTTGGTGGGCCGAGGCCTGCTACCACAACAAGGGGCTCCTTTTCAATCTATCCCCTGCCACCCAAACCCTAACAACAGACGCATCAGTCTATGCATGGGGGGCTCATTTGGCAGGCAGTGCATTCAGGGCAAATGGAACCTGAGTCAGATGCACCTGCATATCAACCAAAAACAAATGTTAGCTGTACAGAATTCCCTGACAGTCACCAAAGACCACATCCTTTCAGGACAATTATTGGTAAAGACAGACAACAGCACAGTTGTGTGGTACATAAACAAGCAGGGAGGAACCCACTCTTACCCTCTTTCCAGACTGGCCATGGCTCTGTGAAACACAGCCTTGAGCTACCAAGTGCACCTACAAGCTCAATTCCTGCTAGACGAGCTAAATTCACTGGCAGACTACCTAAGCAGAAATCTCATGGACCAACACGAATGGAAACTGGAACCAAAAATATTCAACCTCTTGAGGAACAAATGGGGGTTTCCAGAGATAGACTTGTTTGCCTCCCCTCAGAACTACCAATTGGACAAATTCTGCACCAGGACTCCCCACAGTCAAGCTTGGAAAGTGGATGCCATGTTCTTTACCTGGGAAAGCCTCTCGGTTTATGCCTTTCCTCCTCTGCCTCTCCTTTCGAAGGTCCTGCTAAAGATCAAACAGGACAAACCAAGGACAATACTGATTGCACAAGACTGGCCTCACCAGCACTGGTACCCCCTCTTGTGCAGTATGATATTGCTGGATCCATGGCACCTACCTCAGACACCTTCCCTGCTGTCCCAGCAGGCGGGCCAGATTCAGCACCCTCAGCTTCATTCCCTGAACCTTGCAGCCTGGCTAATTCCTTGAGCTCTCCAATAGCATCTCTCAGTATGCAGGTGCTAGATGTCATTCTGGAAGCAAGGAGACCTAGTACTAGAAAATCCTATGCTGAAAAGTGGAGAAGATACTGTTCCTGGAGCCAGATTCGGGGGGGGATGGGCACTGCGGTGCCCAGCAGAAATGCTCCACAAGGGCCTATCCTTCTCGTCAATTAAAATTCATGCCTCTGCCATTTCAGCACATTATAATACTGAACCACCCCTCTTCTCTCACGCCCTGTTAAAGCAATTTCTCAGAGGGGCTAAAAATTTAAGACCCCCCCAGGTGAGCCCCTACTCCAGCCTGGGACCTTAACTTTGTATTGGAAAAGCTCACTCTCCCTCCATTTGAACCAGCTGCAACTGCAGAGTTGAAATTCCGTTCTTGGAAAGTAGCCTTCCTTCTAGCCATCACTTCAGCAAGAAGAGTGTCTGAATTACAGGCCCTCATGGCAGTGGAGCCCTTCATTATCTTCCATGCAGACAGGGTTTCCCTCAGGACCAATCCTTCCTTCATGCCCAAGGTGGTGTCTAGTGTGGCCCTAAATCAGTCCATTAATTTGCCTACCCTTTTCCCGAATCCACAAAACAAAGGAGAAAGAATACTGCACTCTTTGGACGTGCACAGACAACATAGATTTTATTTGGACAGGACTAAGTCTCCCAGAAAATCTGAACAGCTGCTAGTTGGCTTTGTTGCAGGGGCAGAGGGGAAGGCCATTTCAAAGCAAACCATTTCTAAATGGATAGCCCATTGCATTCATTTCTGCTATAAGCACCATGGAAAACCTACCGCACAGGGGATAAGATCTCATTCCACCAGGGCTGCTCTACCTCTACAGCCTTTCTCACAGGAGTCCCTACCAGGGACATCCCAGAAGCTGCTACTTGGAACTCTATACATACCTTCACCAAGCATTACCACATGCCTGTTGTTTTCTAAATCCAGAGCTGGTTTTGCTACTGCAGTTTTGCAGGGCTTAATAGTTGGCCCTAATACTCTCTAACTTCCTCCTCCCTTCCTTAGCTTTAGGAATCAACCCAAATGTAATGACTACAACAGTGAAACACAAAGAACATAGTACAGTTGTGTACACTTACCATAAATGTAGATGTTCAAGTGTATTCACTGTTTCAGTCCTTGTTACCCTCCAGCCCCCTGACTTCTCTTGGCTGTACCTTTCCTTCTTGTTTTAAGCTTTCTGGTGTATTTGCTTTTTGATGGAGGTATAACATAACATATAATTGCTTCTCTCTGTGGGGGCACCTGACATCTGGGGCAAGAAAAACTGATGTAATGGTGTTGGCTGCATGTTTTATACCCCTGACGACTTGACATCATGGAAGAAGAGACAGCATCCGATGCAGGAATCCAACACTCTGATGTTCAGGTCGGCTGAGGGCTGCCTGCAGGCAGATAACCCAAATGTAATGACTGCAACAGTGAATACACTCGAACATCTACATTTATGGTAAGTGTGTACACAACTGTACTTTCTGTTGATTGTGGTAATGAGGTTGAGGTCTCTAGAGTGTGTGGTGCAGAGGGATTTGGATTTCTTTAGATGCAGCATTTCTAACAGAGTTGGGACAGATATATGGCTTTGTAAGTCAAGCAGAGATCGCCTCAGAGTAGGCGATATGAGATAGAGAATAGCTGGAGTCTGTTGAGTCTGTCCGTATAGGACTTGTTTAATGCCTAGGATCCTCTTCGTGAGGTACTTCTGTGGCCTCTCACAGCAGTTGCAGGTGTCTAGTGAGGTACATGCCAAATGGGACATTATACTCGATTGGTCTAATGAGGGAAGAGTAGAGAGAGAGAGAGAGAGAGAGAGAATGGCCTCTTTCTTCCTGCATGCAAAACCTTTGGTAATGAGATGTGCCACATAGATGGACTTTCTGACCACAGTGGGAATGTGGTGGTCGGAGAGGTTGCTGTCAACCTGTGTCCCCAGATCTCTTGTAATGCTTTCAGTGTTCAGTGGGAACTGAGTTTTTCCCAAAGGGGATGATGACGCATTTTTTGGCATTAAGCTTAAGGCCATGGTTTCGACATCAGTCATTGGTCTCAATGAGGCCTTTTCTGTAAGATGTCTGCATCACTTGGGGAGTTAATAATGGCTCCCAGCTTGCAGTCGTCTGTGAATTTGGTCACCCAGAGTCCCTCCGTGTTGGCCTGGACTTCTGAGAAGTAGATGCCAAACAGGAGAGGACCCAGGACCGATCCCTGCAGGACTCCACTCGTGACTGGTCGGCAGTCTGACTTGGAGTCGGCTACTTTCTCACTGTGTTCTATCTGTGAACCAATTTGCACCCCACCTAATGATATATAGGGGTTGATGCTTAGTTTGGTGAGTTTATCAATAATTGATGAGTGAGAAATGGTATCAGAGGCCTTGGCCAGATCGAGGTATGCTGTATGAACTGAATTACCTTCATCTACTGCTCTAGTGACTGACTCAGAGCAGGCATGATTACCTTTCACAAAACCAAATTGCATGGGATCTAGATTCCCTATATCCTTGTTAATTAGGTCCGTGATGATGTGCTCCAAAGCCTAATGAATCAGACTTATCAGGCTAATGCAGCGATAGTTTCCAGGGTCTGTAGTCACTCCTCCTTTATGGAGAGAGATGACTGTAGCAGTGTGCCATTCGGTAGGGACAAAGCCTGATGTGAGACTGTGAGTGAACAGAGCACACAGATGTGGTGTCAGTTCACTTTGTAATTCATGTAGAACACAGACAGGGATATTGTCCGGTCCCATGGAAGCTGTATTCTTGGCCTTAGACATTGTTTAACCTGCATTTCTCAAAATGCATGCATATTATGTTTTCTCTTTCATGCTTTGCAACTGTTCCTTTTCTTTATCCATAAAGCTCCTTTCCACTGAAGCATTTTAACTTTTGACAGTTCTTTTAAATATCTTTGTTGCTTCCCCCTTATTTCCGTTCTATTTTTAGTGTGTACTCATTTTATTCCTGTGGAATAGCAAATTCCACTGGAATGCTTTCTATTGGTCTTAATATTTCTCAAATTTTGCCGTACAAAAACTTTATTCCTTAAATTTCATTTGTTTTAATAAATATGTAGGGAAATGCTAGTGTTTTTATGTTATTTTAGATTATTGTATCTTTCTTTTAACTCTTACAGGTTTATGGTCAGAATGCATATTATTTTTGGATGGGTCTTGAAGCTTTCAACTAAATGCAAATGCTCCTGTGATGTATAGTTTGTCCTGTCTGCCTCAGCTGTTGCATCTTGAAGAGTAATGTGCAAACTTTTCCTAACTCTTGCTAGTAAACAATATCCTTCATATTCATATGCTTTTGTAAAATCTACATTTTTTAATTATTAGTTTCTTTCTACAGTCCTGACATATCTTCACTGGTAAACACTAAATGTCATTCGCCACCTGTAAATAAAATACCGTTCTGAAAAAATTTCCCCCAAATTCTTCATAAGTGCATTCTTAGGGGGATATAATGCATGCCATGGTAAATGCCTTTCTCTGCCTCTAACCCTTTGCTGCTACAAAGTTTACAATATTGTCATTTCCCCTGTTCCACCACATTTAAAGCCCCTCCTTCTGTCAGTATAACCACAGTTTTTATTGCCCTCAGTGTCCTGCTGAATATTTACACTGAAATTCTGTTTTTATCAAATTCATATGTTCATTTCAATCCAAATGAAAGTCCTGCAACATGACCATTTGCATCCTGCATTATTTACATTCAACATTAAAAATGACAATGCAACCAGTCTGATATTTTAATGTTGCATTTCCTTATGCATAATAATTTTCTTCTTCATTCTAGCATTTTATGCATACCTTGCAACACTTGACTAACAAGACGTTTTGTAAAATTGCAATTTCATACCTTTGAGCTCATTTCACATTTTCCTACCCCTACAATTCACAACACCCTCTCCTTGTCCTAGTAACGCACATAATAAACAGAATTTTTATACATTTGCATGAACAGAACATTACCCCTCCAAATAGGACCCTCTGCGTCTAATGGATGACAGCCCACAGAGGGCATCATCTCCTTCAAAATGATGTCAGCTGTACGCAAACCTGTGCTATTGCTGGATTGTTGGCGCTTGCACCAAAATACAATGTGTTATATTAAAAAAAAAAAAAAAGTATATATGTTCGATTAACTGTTTACTTACACTAGTGCTTTGAAAAAATTCAGTGACTATCTTTGAAAATTGTTCTGGGACTATGGTTAGTACATTGTAAAGCTGTTGGGAAGATATTCAGTTTTAGCACTATTTCTTTCCTCTGTTTTTATTTTCCTTTAACCTTGCATTCTCTCAAAACTATATCTTACTACCTTTTTAAAGTTAATTGCTAACCCAAGTGCAGGCTCACTGAAGAGTTCACTTAATTGATGTCCAGCTTACCTTAAGTGCATCAGGTCAGTTCTGGCATTTTTACTAGGTCAGCCCTATGCATGGAATTTGTCTAAGCCCAGGCACACATTTATACAAAAGTCTCACGGGTGCCTTTACAATGCATTATAAATCTAACATTTAGCTTTTTATTCAGTTTACTTTCATTTTTTAACAAGTTTAACATGAAGAAAAGCTCTACCCTTGATTTCATTTGTATTCTTTAGGATATCCTTTTGACCTTAAAATTATCAAGAGGAAATTTTTAACTTACCTTTATATAAGCAGTTCCATACACACACATAGCACAACCCCCTCACCAATAGCTACAGGTTTCAGCATTGTTTTCTTCTCCCCAATACATCCCAGTTTTTCTTCTTAAGCTATAGTGCATATAATTCAACATTTTTCCTCTTTCTTTTTAAAGATCCATTCTTGGCTTATTGTTACTAGTTATAGTTACTCATACTTAGAAAATGTTCCCTTCAGGCTGCACACCATGCATAACCATATTTATGCTTTTCCACCTTGCATAGTTTTCTTGACTTTCTATTACTAATCAAGCCAGCTAACACCCCCCCCACAAAAGTCATCTCAAGGTTACTGTAAATTTGCACAATTTAATATGCTGTAATGTGTTATATTTTACTGAACTATTAAATTATTTAACACAGAATATATTTAGAAAATGGAAAATTATTTTTTACTGATGTTTTTTCCATTTTTTGTAGGCAACAATAAAATAGGATTCATATGTTTTAATAACCTCAGTAGTGGAAATACATTGCAGATAATAGGGCTGACACTACACAGTTCCCGTATTTCCTAAGTTCACATTATTAGCCTTCGCAGTCCTCACCTTCTCACCGTACCTGCTTTTGGTTCAAACACCAACTTTTCCTAACTGGCACAAAACTTGATTCATGTTTTCTAGTTATCCCATTAATTTTAGTGGAATTCACACTTTCCGATTTTCACCTAGTTGCCTTCCTTTTCCTCACTTTTACAGTACAGTAGAGAGTCAATTATCCGGACTAATTGAGACCTAAGGTGGTTTGGATAATCAAATTGTGCAGATAATTAAACATACATTGAACCGGATAAAAATCTTCTAAAATCTTTTTTCTGCATGTAGGGAATACACTTTTCAACCATTCAGCAATTCCAGTAGACAATAAAATATATTTTTCACACTAGCGACTAGAAGCGCAAAAAACACGCACAAATATGTATACAATTTACATATTTAAACTTTGATTTTTCCTACTTGAAAACTTTGGAAGGCTAAGTAAGGATAATTTGACATTTCGACTCTCTACTGTACTGGTATCTTATTTGAGTCCTGGGTTTTTGATCAGTTTCTGACTTTCTCTGTACTGCTCAAGTGCTTTATTTTGACAGAAGGGAAACTATTTGACTGGTGCACATTCTTTTGGACCTTCCTTACCATAGAAGATTAAAAAAAAAAAAAGTCGTCTTTATCTTGTTGGCTGGAGTTCTGTTGCTGAACTGTGTTTATCTCTTCCAAAACCTGATCTGCCCTAATGTACATTTTCATCCCATCTGGAAATGTATTATGAATACTACTGAATATAATAATTTGAATCTTGCACTAACCTCTCAACTACTTTTAATAGCTGAAATAAACTCGCACCTCTTTTCTGTAGTATGACATGAGTAATAGTTTTCCACAAGCACCCAATTTTCACCAGTTTTTAACATCTCTCCTTTGTGCCAGAAACATTATCTTCTGTTGGCACAACTTCATTTTAATCAATCATTTTAATCAAGCAGCTGTTGTCTGCTTTCTTGTAGGCCAGATCTGTAGTGTAGATATGATGCACTCCCCAAGTTTTAACAAATTCCTGTGGAGTGCAAGTCCAGCTACTTGCCCGCACCTTCGTAAAGTTAATACTTCTCAAACATTTTGGAAATATAGAGTATATTTCAGAGCATTTGTTATAACTGTAATTGCCTTAATATTGCTACAACTCAAGTGCTCTAGGTTGCACTGCATCAGAAGTGTTTGTGTGTTTTAGCTGCTTTTCTGTATATATAGACTTCTCTGATTCTTTAACTAAGCTCTGCAAAGTTTTATTGCATTCCTGCCTGTATTTGAGTTTTTTGCACTTTTAAAGTTTGTTTTTGCTTAGTTTAACTACTGGTAGGCCACACACTTAAGTGTGATAGCCGAATTAAAGCATTTACTGTGTTTCTGTACCTAATTTCTGCTACTTTGTTAAAAAAAAAAAAAAAAAAAAAAAAAAAAAAAAATCCTTGTTTCCCACCTTTACTGAACTAGAATAGTCCAGTCTTCAGGTATTGCTGATCTCTGGGCTGTGTCAAGTTCCTGTGTTGCCCATATCCTTATTTGTATAGGAGGAAGCTTCTTTGCTCACCAGTGAGAGTGGGGAGCTCTGAGCAGCCTATCTGTCCCTTGAGGAGTGTTTCCAGCCCAGTGACTTGTAGCTTATTGGCCGTTTTGGGCCATTTCCTATCTCTTTATAACCCCCTGCTTTAAAGCCAGGTTTAGCGTGCTTTTGCGCTTGTAATTTAAAGTTTGTCCTGTTTGTTGCATTTCCCTGTTGAGGCTACACACTCAAGTGCACTAGCCTGTGTTACATATTTATTGCATTTTCCTGCTGTTTGTTGCAAAAAAGAAAAAAAAAAAAAATTATCCTTGTTTCCCATCTTTCCTGACCTAGAGTAGTCCAAATACAGGCTTTGCTGTATTCTGGACTTTTGGAAAGTTCCTGTGTTGCCCATTTCCTTTCTTAGCTAAAGGGAAGCTTCTTTGTTCTCCAGTGGCAGTGGGGAGCTTAGAGCAGCCTATCTATCCCTGGAGAAGTGTTCCCAGCACAAGAATCTGGTAGTCTATTGGCCGTTTTGGGCCAATTTCTAGCTCTTTCAAGTCCCCCTGTATAAAACCCGCTTTGGCGCGGTTTTTGCGCTTGTTACTACTCAGCCAAGCTCCTCGTGGTCCTGCAGAGTGGAGCTAGCAGCAGAGAGGCTAAAAGAGCTACTGCTAACCTGATAAAAGTGTTTTTTTTCCTGCTACTACCTGGGCGACTGTCCGATCTAGCTAAACTGCAAGTATTTCTGCTTCTTGAACTGTTTTAAACTGTTTAAAGTTGTTTTTGTACCTGCACTTTTAAAGTTTGTCCTGTTTATTGCATATACCTGTTGAGGCTATACACTCAAGTGCGCTAGCCTGTGTTACATATTTATTGCATGTTCCTGCTGTTTGTTGCAAAAAAGAAAAAAAACAAAAAAATTATCCTTGTTTTCCTCTTTCATGACCTAGAGTAGTCCAAATACAGGCTTTGCTGTATTCTGGACTTTTGGAAAGTTCCTGTGTTGCCCATTTCCTTTCTTGGATAAAGGGAGGCTTCTTTGTTCACCAGTGGCAGTGGGGAGCTTAGAGCAGCCTATCTATCCCTGGAGGAGTGTTCCCAGCCCAAGAATCTGGTAGTCTATTGGCCGTTTTGGGTCAATTTCTAGCTCTTTCAAGTCCCCCTGTATAAAACCCGCTTTGGCGTGATTTTGCGTATAGCGCAGCATCGGGCAGCTCCGCTTAATTGGGTTTAAACCATTCTCAGCTCCACAAAGTCTGCTCTTCACTTTTTCCCTTAGAACTGATCTAGTTCTCATAATAAACATCCTATTCCTACTCTAAAGCCTGGCACTTGCTCACTAAAGCAATTATATAATTCAGCACTAAAAAATTAAAAGCACCACACCCTCACAAACTCCCCTTGAGTACCTTGTTCCCCATTGGCCCTTTTTTCAATTATAAAGGAATTCCCAATACTATTCTAGCATGTCCAAAGGTCAGTTGTCAATCTCCTCTCCGGTCCAGTTGGTGAATCTGGGAATCTTGAGGCAATGTTACAACTGCCTCATGTACAAAGACAACCCTCTCCTCCTCCCAACAAATTCCAACACATGTGAGAGATGCAACCATATAGCCAAACTGGAGGCTAAGCTCTCTCAACTCAGTACTGGCGTAACCAGTCAGGAGGAGAAGGAAACCACACTCACTACAATTCCAGTCTCACATAGACCTACCACGACAGCAAACCAAATGCATAAACGCACAAAAACATACTCTGAGGCTCTAAATAAAAATCTGCCTAAGCAGCAGAGACCTCCAAAGCAGACACCCAAGCAACCGCTACCCCAAAACAAAACATGTGCAACACATAGCTCACAAAGCCAGTGTGCCGAACAGTCACAGCCCTTAAGGCTAAACAACACACCTGATACACTTGTCATAGGTGACTCTATCGTCAGGCACACTGACGTCTCGCTCACCAGGCTGAACAAGGAGAAGGTCACGGTGAGCTGCCTGTCTGGCGCTAGGATCCGCCACATAACACAAGCACTCAGGTTAATCCAAGGCAAGTACAAATATGACTCGGTCATTGTCCATGCTGGTGTGAATGACCTGAGACGTACCTCCCTGGACTACATGAAAAGAGACATAGACGAGCTGTCTGAGCATGTAGCCCAGGCCGGTATGACCCTGACCTTGAGTAGCATCTTACTCTCACCAAGAATGATGCCACAATATGAAGACAAGATGATCAATTTCAACAATTGGCTTAAGTATTGGTGTCATTCAAAGGGGATCCAATGCCTGCCAGCCTGGGATGACATGCTCGACAAGCCACGATGCTTCTCTAGGGACTGCTTGCACCTGTCACCCCCCCCCTGGGCTTTTGGATATTGGCAAAGGCTCTTGCCACCCCCATAGTGCCTTTTTTAGGCAAGGCTCAAAAGACAAACCCACCTCCATAGGTATCACAAGGGATAAGAAACTAAGAGTAATGCTACTCAACGCCAGAAGTCTAAACTTCAAGATGCATGCACTCGAAACTCTCCTTAGCATGGAGAACATTGATATCTGTGCAGTAACAGAAACCTGGTTCAAGGCTCCCGAGAGCACCCCAGCACTACCAGGTTATACCTCAAACCACGCTTTTCGGCCCCAGAACTTGGACCGAACCACAAAAGAAGGGGGAGTATCAATATTCGACCAAGATACCCACACCTCCAGGTTGGTGGCACAGCACGAAGCATCAGAGACTATCCATGTGCAACTAACAGTGGGTAAAACTGCCTTCCAGTTTATAGCCTGCTGCAGACCACCCTCCCAAACCCAGGAACCCCACCCGGCCTTCCTGAGAACACTGGAAAATATGAAGGTCTCTCCAAACACCATTATATTGGGCGACTTCAACTACTCAAACATAGACTGGGAGCATTAATCTAGCTCCAACACCCTAGCCCAAAGGTTCCTAGAATTTATAAACTCAAATGCTATGGAACAACTTGTTACCACTCCCACAAGAGGGGAAAACATACTAGACCTAATCATCACCAACATGGGGGCTCTATGCTCCAGACCAGAAGTGTATCCCTCACTGGTAAGATCAGACCATAAACTAATCTCACTGGATATTCACATCCCGACCCCACCCCACCCCCTGCCCAGAAAACCACAGTGAAAAACTTCTCTAAAGCAAATTTCACACTCCTCAAAACCGAGGTGGAATCCTTTAAAGCCCCCGGGCCTGTGGAAAATACGGCCCAGACCGCAGAATCCTTTATAAACGCATTCTATGAACACCTTCAGGAATGCATGGATCATGCAATCCCAAATAGAACCAAGACCCAATCCTCCAAAGGCAGGCATCCTGTCTGGTGGACCCCAGCCATAAACCAAATATACAATAGAAGGAACAAGCTACTACATGATAGAGCAAAATCCCAAAAAGGGAAGGCATCTCTGATCAGTATTAGCAAAAAACTACGGGCACTCATAAAATCGTCTAAGGCCAGCTTCGAGAGAAAAATTGCACAGGACACTAAGGATAATCACAAGGCTTTCTTTAGTTATGTTAGGAACCTGGGTGGGAATTCCCAGATATGCTCAGAATTAGTCCAAAATGACAAAAAATACACTGAACCCACAGACATTGCCAACATCCTAGCTGACAGGTTCAGCACAACCCCCCCCCCCCACCAAAAGGGCAAATATCTATCCCAGCAGAGTGCTGGCCCCCTGACATCTCAGATGCTCAGGTAAGAGCCGCCCTCTCCAAAGCAAAAAAACACAGCATCAATGGGACCAGACGGTGTCCCGGGCTGCGTTTTACATGAACTCCAAGAAGAGCTAAACCCAAACATAAAACTACTGTTCAATCTCGGCCTTACTACAGGATATGTACCCAAAGAGTGGCGTACAGCAACAGTGGTCCCTCTCCACAAAGGTGGTGCCTCAACGGATCCTGGAAACTATCGCCCCATAAGCCTGACTAGCTTGGTCTGCAAAGCTATGGAAAGGATCATCGTGGACCTTATAAATAAAGATACTGGGGACCTACAGACACTGGATCCTACCCAGTTCGGCTTTAAGGCAGATCCTGTTTCTTAAACCTGGTTGATTTCTTTGAAACAGTCACCAAGGCCATTGACGAGGGGAAGGTGGTCCACACAGCCTACCTAGACCTCGCAAAATCCTTCGATACAATACCCCACTTGGGCATTATAGATAAGCTCACCAGCTTAAATATAAACCCCTATGTCACTAGATGGGTTGCAAACTGGCTCAAGCACAGAACCCACATGGTTAGAATTGCTGGAGCCATGTCAGACTCCAAACCAGTTACAAGTGGCGTCCCACAAGGCTCAGTCCTGGGACCTCTCTTGTTCGGTATATATTTCTCGGAGGTACAGGCCAACACGGAAAGACTGTGTCTGACCAAGTTCGCAGATGACTGCAAACTAGGCGCCATAATCGACTCTCCAGCCGATACAAGCATCCTACAAAAGGGCCTCATAGAAACAGACAACTGGTGCCAGAGCCATAGCCTCAAGCTAAACGCCAAAAAGTGTATAGTCATCCCCTTTGGCAAAAACAAAGTGCCCACAAATTACCACATAGGTGGTAATCCATTAAGTACGGAAGAAGTAATTAGGGACTTGGGGACCCAAGTTGATAGCAATCTCTCATTTGAAAACCACATGGCCAAAGTGGTTAGAAAAACATTTTATATAGCCCACCTAATCATGAAGGGATTCACATCTAGATCAGGGGAGGTCATCGTGCCTCTTTACTCATCCCTCATCAGGCCCATAATTGAGTACAATGCCACTTTTGGGATGTACCTTACCAGACACCTGCAGCAACTGGAAAGACCCCAAATGTACCTCACCAAGAGGATCAAAGGGCTCAAACAGATGGCATATGCTGCCCGGTTAAAGAAACTCCAGCTCTACTCAGTGGCATACCCCCTGTTCAGAGGCGATCTATGCCTGACGTATAAAGCCATGTCCAACCTGGAATTAATGGACATGCTGTACCTCAGAAAATCCAAATCCCATCGAGCTACGCGCTCAAGAGACTTGAACCTCAGCACTGAAATAAATAGGACATGCTGGAGGGACAGATTCATAACCCAGAGGCTCCCTTCACTCTGGAATAAAATCCCAGTCCAGGTTAGGCAGAGTCCCTCATTGACTCTCTTCAAGAGGAATCTTGATGAGTGGATGGGAGATCGTAGGTTTACCCCGGGTATCACTTCTGTGTCACTGTTAGACAGAGGCACAGTATACTAACCTCAAAAAAGGGCATAGCAGAATTCATTTAAAATGGGTGGCGAAAGCCAAACACACTCTGGCTAGGCTTATAAATGCCCTAGGGCAGATGGCCTAGTATGAACCTATGAACCTAATACTGTCTGTTGCCTCCAACTTCACTGGTATTGCAGAAGACCTCAGGTTTTCTCTTTATGCTCCAGTCTTCTGGGTCTTCTATTTTTTTTAATGTTTCACATCCCTAGATCACCGTTGCAGTATTCCAGTACCTGTGGGGTTATCCTGCCAAGGGTAACCCGACATCCATCCAGTGTACTAAAGCCAAAGTATTCTTGATGATTGTGTGTAACCTTAGCCTTTAGACGTAGGGGTACATAAGTGAATGTATGGGCATGATATCCTCAAACTAGTTTTCAACCAGTCTAAATGCAGAAGTTTTGCTAACGTCAATCTGAGTACCACATTGTTGTGCTGTTAACACTGCTAAGGCTTGGTCAGATAATTGCCCTGTAGGCAAGTTTCTTTTTTGCTAAAAGATTTGTTCATGTCTGCTAAGAGAAGGAAGTGCATCTGTGGGAGGCAAGTCCTGCCATAGTCAGTGTTTGATTTGCTTGAGTGCTGAGCACGATTACTGTAGCTGTAAGATTTTTCAGTTGTTTGCCCCTACAACTCTTATCAGTTTAGCCTCCCTGAATACTTATTTGGAGACACAACATCTCAAGAAACTCAGTTGAATCAAGATGGCAGAACCCTTGGTCTTAGATGCCCTGCATGCACCCAAATTGTACTAATATTAGTAGTAGTAGTAGTAGTACACAAAATTAAAACGAGACACTTTTGCTGCCCAGTCTGACTGAGATGCAACTGGAATCCACTGTATGTATGAGTCCTTCGAAGGCACCAGCTACTGCAATCCAACCAGGCTGGTATTGTGTCTGTTGCTCACATGTCTGTGTGAGGTCCCTGGCTCCATTATCGAGGTCTGCCAAGGTTCTCTGCCACCATGCTTTGTTAAGGTGGATATCCTGGTGAAGAAGAAAAGGGAGGCCAGCCATAATTTACCTCAGCAGACATCCCATGAAGAGGACTGGCTGATTTTTCTCAGGGCTTACACAAAGCCATTTCATCCTTGAAGCCTCCTGCCCCTCTTTGAAAAGGCAGCATGAATCCTCTTCAGAAGAGGAGTAGGAATACAATTCATATGAAGACTTCACTGGCTTATTCCTCCCAAATACATTCTTCAGGACAACTGACATCAGATGATGACAATAGTTTTACCATATTCCCTACTGAAAGTGATTTCCTTTGGTGACATGATCACCACAATTTTGCAAAACTTCAAGTGGAACAATCAACAGGTCTCAGACATATAGAAAATGTACTGTAAATTAAAGTAGAGCCTGCAAAATCTTAGTTTTATCCCCTGTCCTTCAAGCCTTCTTAGATGCCTTTGGCACTGCATTTACTAGCCCTGACTCTGCCACAACACCCAAGAAATCAGATAGGTTCTACAATGTCCCATGTTCCAGTGGAGATGAAATTCTTTACAATAATCTTGTAGCAGATCCCTTAGTTTTTGGTCTCTTTAGATAATCCCATCTGACTCATCCCTGCATCCAATGTGCTACCATCTGAAAGAGCCCTTAGAGCCACAGACTGGTATGGCATAAAAGTCTGTACCTCTGCCCCCCTGGCACATAGGGTCATAAACTACCAAACACAAATGACAAAATATCTATTCAGGGAAACCTGATTAAGACTAGCTGATTTTTGGTGATTCTGAACATATACCCCAGGCTGTGTCTATGCTCAATGCCATCCGAGTGGTGAGACACTCCACTAAATGCAGATATGATGCTGAAGAGGCTTCCTCCAGGGTTGTAGTCACTGGTTAGGTCATTCACAGGTTTGCTTGGCTTCACTTCCAGTCCCTCCCTGAAGATGTCAAGGCCAAGCTACTGGACTCCCCTCTTCATAGGGATACTTTTTTGGACACATTGCTGTTGAACTCTTCAAAACCCTGCAGGAAATCATGCAGGATTTCAAGCAGATTTTAATTCCTAGATACCTAAGGAAATATCCATCCAAACCTGCTACCTTTGTCTGCAGGGAGCAAAAGCTCCTTCATAAGGGTAAAGAAAGAAAAGGGGAAAGACCATGGTGGGAATTTAAGCCATAAAAAGCCTCTTTTCCAGAACAAACTCCCTCCCACCTTGGTCCACAGATAGCTTTGTCCCAAAGAATCAATTGGTCTCTTCCAGCCTGGGACTGGGTCTTGCCCATTATACAAAATGGTTCCAGAATGTTTTGGAAAGGTCCCCTCTTCAAACGGAATTCCTCCATCCTCCCTTGCAAATCAATCTCATTTCATCCTCCTGGTTTAGGACCTTCTCTCCCAGAGGTCTGTTGAACCAGTTCCTTACTAGAGCCAGGGCAAAGTTTTCTGTTCAAGACAGGAAAGAAGGGACATAAAGGCCCTTTCTTGATTTGTCGAAGCTTAGTCCCCATAATCCTTGTTCAGGCTTTTCTGGTCACGCTATACCTGAAAGATGCATACCTCTACATCCCTATACACACTGCCTGCAGGAAATGTCTCAGATTTTCTGTTCTTTCCTCTCACTTTCACTTTCAGTTATCTGCTTTACCCTTTGGATTGTGCACAGCTCACAGAATCCTCATAAAGGGCCCAGCTCCAAATGTTTCCTTTTGCAGAGCCCAGATCATCTCAATGTGGATGACCTTCTAATTCAGGCTTTATCTCAGGAAACTCTGCTGTTACATCTTAGCTTTGATTGTCTTTACTAGAAAGACTGGGATTCACCTTCAACTTCAGGTAGTCTTCTCTGACACCATTGCAAGGTATAATCTTCATAGGCTGCAGATTGACAACCTTCCTCCCTCAGGAGAAAGTTCCCTCTGACCAGTTAATTCCAGGTGTTGCTCACTTTGTCTGTGACCTTAGCAAGAGAGATTTTTAAAAGCACTAGGGTACATGGCAGCCTCATTTCTGAGGGGTCTTATGCCAGATTAGTAGTACTTGAAGACCCTTAGTCTCAACACTACCACCCTATGGGCTTCCAAATTCGTCTCTTGCCATTTCTGAAGAAGGAGCTGCAATAGTGGATCTCTCAGGTTCAGCTCAATGCATGAGGGTCCTTCTCAACCACACCCACCCAGGACCTCCATACAGACTCATCTGATCTGGTCTGGGGTGCATGAACAGGCTCCACAAGAATTCTGGGACATTGCTCCCAAGAAAGATCAAGGAACAAATCAATGCAAGAATGATGAAAACTCTTCTACAAGCCCTACAGGTTCTCTTTCACCTTTGGAACCTAAACAGCCTTAAGGTATTTACAAACAATATCTCTGTCTTGTGGTACATCAACAAACAAAGGGTACCAGGTGTGACACCCCTGCACTGGCCCAGTAATCAAGGAGCCTCAATCCTCACCACTGGCAACAGTGGGGAACATGCACACTGGAAGGATGACAAGTACACACACAGTAAAGTGCAATTTCCCTTAAGGGCACACAGAGATCAGTCAGTCTGGGCTGGTTTCTCCCTCTTTCTCCAGTTTCCCAATAAGACTCCCTACTGGTACAGCCATGCAGTTGAGATCTCAAGTGAGTTGCCAAACCAAGATCTTCAGTACCCTCTCTGTCCAACCAATGCTTAGTGTACCTGCCCAAGTAGCTGATACACACACACACACACACACACACACACACACACACACACACACACACACACACACACACACACACACACACACACACACACACCTGGCACAGGTTTACTAGCTATGCCCTCTTCTGCCCAGACTGTAAGGTAGTTTCCACAGCCACTACTTATCAGCTACGTTAATACCCTTAACAAGGGGTGTCCAGTCCTACTGTGTAATGTTACTATTAATCCAAATGGTAGTTTTAACCAAGAGCTAGGCTATTTAGGAGTGGCCTGTACAGTGACACCAAATAGATATGCAAGGACTCTAAGAGTTTAAATATCTCTAAACAGACCAGCTACAATTAAAAGGTTTAAATATATTTATTAATAAATAATAAAGGAACAAGATACTACTCTATAAGTAATCAGTTACATCAAAGTTTAAAACAACATTGCAATTGCTGTCTGAACCTAAAAGGGTGCCCTAAAAACTTACTTACAGCAAGGCAAGTGCAGGTGAGCGGATGTTCTTGGTAGGTCAAATACAAAATGCACAGTCAATCTCTGAGAGAGCTCTTAAGTTAATATCAAATATTACTGCTGGGTTAGCTTGGATGAGATCACTTTTTGTCACCTGACTTCAGTTCCCAAGCTAAACCCCTCATTGTAGCATTTGACATCTTTTTGTGAAAACACATAGGCAAAGGCTTCTGCTCAGAGTTGTGCAGCTGCTGGAAGTTATAAAGCAATAAAACACTTCCACATCTCAGTCCTAGCAATTACTTCTCTTTCAAGACCATACAAAAAACATCTAGCTCTAGACGGTGCGTCTCCTGTTGCACTGAAACTGAGAGATAAGATCTCTTGTTTATGGGTCAGCTGTAAAGTAACTTAATCTCAACTATTCTTAAGTTTTGCAAGTTTATCTCCTATTTAAATTCATACATCTAAACAATTATAGTAGTGTATAAAAATATCTCTTCAGCACACGTCTATACAATAGCTCTAATACATTTGTAACACAGGCATATGAATCATGTCACTATCCACAAATGACACACAACCCTTTACAAAATTCCAGATAGCTGGGCTGGCAGTATTTCCTTATGTCACACTTCTATATAAATCATATTAATATTCACAAATGACATAGAATTATTTACAAAATTCCTGATAGCTGGGCTGGCAGTGTGACACCCCCCCCCCCCCAAAAAAAAAAAAACTCAAACTAGTGTTTCAAGTGACCCTTGAGAAACACTGCTTGAGAGAGTTGGCTATCTGGAAATACCTCACCGTATTCCCAGTCTTAAGAGCCCATCTGCGTTGGCATTGCTAACCCCACTGTGGTACTGCACTGTCATATCATATGTCTGGAACCCTAGGCTTCACCATAGTAACTTGGCATTTTGCTGGCTGGCTTGATGTAGCCATATTAAGAGAGTGTGGTCTGTAACTACAATGAATTTCCTTCCATACAGATAAGGCTGAAGTTTCTACAGTGCCCACATTATGGCTAGACATTCCTGTTCTACAGCTGCATAGCATTCCTCCCTGGGTTGGAGCCTATGGCTGAGCTATATCACTGGGTGCTCTTCTCCCTCTGTGGAAACCTAGCTGAGTACAGCCCCCACCGCATGATTTGAATCATCCACCTGCACACCACATTCTTTGCTGTAATCTGGACTGGCTAACATGGGGGGGGGTCCTCCCAAAGCTCCTTTAAGCTTCTGGAATGCCTGCCCACATGCTGGGGTCCACACTATCTTATCTGGCTTGTTTTTCCTTGTCAGGTCTGTGAGGGGAGCATCTATGGTACTATAATTGAGGACAAACTTTCTGTACTACCCTACTGTCCCAAAGAATGCCCTCACCTGTTTTTTGGTAACAGGTGCAGGCCATGCCTGAATGGCTTCCACTTCGGCAGGTTCTGGCCTGATCTTACCACTCCCCACTCTTATGTCCCTGGTAGGAGACCTCTGCCATACCCACCCGACACTTACTGGGCTTAATGGTCAATCCTGCCCCCTGTAGTCTGCCCAGCACCTCCCTGACATGCTGGAGGTGCGCTTGCCAGTAACTGCTGTAGATGGCAATGTCATCTAGTTAAGCAGGGGCAAAATCTCCTGCCAGGATACAATCTACCAGCCTCTGGAAAGTCACTGGGGCATTTTTCATCCTAAAGGGCATCTTTGTGAACTCATACAAGCCAAAAGGAGTCGCAAAGGCTGATTTTTCTCTAGCACTGGGAGTCGAGGGCACCTGCCAGTAACCCTTGGTAAGATCAGTAGTGGTAAGATACTTAGCCCCACCCATCTGCTCTAAGGCTTCATCTGTCCTAGGTATGGGGTAAACATCTGACTCAGTGTGACTGTTTATTTAATTCCCTGTAGTCCATACAGAACGTGGTGGTGCCATCCTCCTTTGGTATCAGCACCATGGGGAGGCCCAGGGACTGCTGGCCTCCTGGATTACCCCTCGTTCTAATATTTCCTGTTATCTCCTCCCTCAGTCTGTTTGACTGTCTCAGGCAACCTATAATGGGCCTGCTTAATAGGCCTTTGGGATCCTGTATCCACATGGTGCTGCAAAGGGTGGGTACACCCTGGTTTCCCAGTGAACATGTCCACAAGCTCCTGTAACAATGCTCAGATTTGTGAAACCTGGGTTGGGGATAGCTGCTGGGACATTGCTTACCCCTTCCACTGAGGTGTCACTCTAAGCCTCACTGAGGAGGTCAGTTACCAGATCCCCATCAGACTCCTGCCATCCATTGCAAATACTCAGCACAAGAGCCTCCCTATAATGGTAAGTTTTCATCATGTTAATGTGGTACAATCTATGCTTCTGCCTAGCAGTTCTACCATGTAGTTAACATCACTGACCATCCTTACCACCTTGTAGGGTCCGTCTCAAGCCGCCTTCAGGTTGTTGTATCTGACAGGGATGAAAACCATTACCTGCTTCCCTACAGCATATTCTGTAGCTCGAGCATTGCTGCCATACCATAATTTTTTCTGCTGTTAGGCTTCTGCCAGATTCTCTTGTGCCAAGTCCTTGTGTTCCCTGAGCCTTGTCCTGAGGTTTAGGACATATGTCACAACAGACTCCTTGTGGGATTCACACCCCCCCTCCCCCTCATCACGAATCAAATCTAGAGGTCCCCTCACCCTATGCCCATACAGCAACCCGAAGGGTGAAAAACCTGTGGATTCCTGGGACTCCTCTCTGTAATCAAACAATAGATGTGGCAAATATTTGTCCCACTCCCTATTGATCTGGTCTACAAATGGCCATAGCATCATCATGAGTGTAGAGTTTAACCTCTCAACAAGACCATTAGTCTAGGGATCGTAGAGTATGGTCTTTAGGTGTTGCACCCCACAGTACTTTAACAGACAAGGCAGCAGGTCTGACATGAAATTGGCACCCCCGTCAGTTAGTATTTCTTTTGGAAAACCTACCCTGCTGAAAATGTCTAACAAAGCATTTGCCACCTTTTCTGCCTCAATGGAGGACAATGCCACTGCCTCAGGGTATCTGGTAGCATAATCTACTACCACTAGGATATACTTCATCCCTGTGGAATATGGGGTACTCAGATACCCCACAATAATCCATAGCTACCCTCTGAAATGGCTCCTCAATTGCAGGCAAAGGCCTCAAAGGAGCTTTCACCTTACCTCCTGCCTTGCCTACCTTTTGGCACTGCTCACAGGACCTGCAGTACCTTGTTACCTCTCTGGAAATCCCAGGCCAATAAAAGTTATGCGTAATACATCTGTTTGCATGCTTTATGCCCATATGAACTGTAAAAGGAATGTCATGGGCTATGGCTGGAAGTTGCCAGATGGTAGGCTCTGGGCACTACCAACTGCTGTACTCTCTCATCCTCTAGTGCTCCCTCAGGGGTCCACACGCTGTTTAGTAACCCTTTGTCCCAGCATACAGATTCCCCTTTCCCTTGAGAATCAGATGCTTCACTAGCTACCTCCCTCAGGCCTTGTAATGTAGGGTCTGAGAGCTGAGCCTGTCTCGGCTCTCTTGGTAACCATTCCCAGCTCCCCTTCCACAGGAAGTCTGGTATCCTCTGACAGCTGTACTTTACTGCCAGCCTGAGTACTACTACTCACCTCTGCCCTAGCAGTCACTCTGTTCAAGGGAACATCAGTACCCACAAGCAGCTGTGGCTCACCTTCAGTCTCACTGCTACAGGGTAGCTCTCTCCTTGAAGTAACCACCACACCAGTCCTGACTGCAAGTGTGTGGTCTGCCTGGGTCCCCCCAGGCTGCCAGACCCACATGCTTGTCTCCAAACCTGACTGTGTGTAACTGCATGCACTCAAGTTACTGCATTATGAAAATCATTCCCTATCAGGACATCTGTGGGGATATCCTCCAACACACCTACTTAACTGGCATCCTTTTCCACCCTCCCAGTCAAGGTGACCCCTAGACAAAGGTATTAGGAATACAGTACCTCCTAAAGCTCCAACTGGAGTAGACTGCCCAAGAAAGTAGTACTCTTTAACCATTACAGGCTTCACAATGGTTAGGTCAGACACTGTCTCTCTTAGCAGTAGCCTCTTTCCCATTTACTAAGATATAACCTCTTTTGGTAGTTTGGTACCCTTGTTGTCTCAACACAACTTACTGTTGGCATTTTGTCATTCCCACTCACTGACTCTCCCACCTTTTGTTCCCCACCTTGCCTGCATGGACATCTGTATGCTACATGGCCCCACTAGTTGCATTTAAAACATTTAACCCTTGGTCCTGGACGTGTACCTGGACGAGTAGCTTCCCCTGCTATTGGCAGACTCTGTTGGGGCAGTCTAGGCTGCCCACCATGGGTTCCCTTAGACCCATGAGCAGCACTGGTATCCCTTTCCTCTGCCCGGCTTGCAAGGTATAGGTCTCCCTTCACCAATTCATCTGCAGTACTGCATTGTCTATCTGCTAGCCAGATTCTCATGTCCTTGGGCAAAAGGCTAAGGGCGTGTTCCCTCACCAAAAGGTCTGCCAGCCCTTCAAAAGTGGTGACCTGACATCCACTCCACTCACCTATGAAAATAAATGCTTAGTTCAGCAACATATTCACGCACTTTCATCTGCCTTGCGTCTGTACTCTCAAAACGTTTTCCTATAAGCTTCAGGTGTTAACTTAAAACATTCTAAAAGACAGTTCTTCAGAGTATTGTAATTTAAGCAATCAGTATCAGACAATTTAGAAATAGCAGTTACAGCTTTAACATGGAGTTAAGGGTGTCAGGAATCGCACCTAGAGCCCTTGGTCAACATTATACAGTTTACATACCCTTTCAAACATATGAATGAAACTTTCAAAATTATCCCCCTCTGTAAATTGTGGAAGAAATTTACTGACCTTTGTTGCTTCTGGGGGTATGGTTACTCCCTTCCCCATTACCTCCATGACCCTGGCGAAGAGCCAGCATCTCCTTTTCATGTTGCCCTTGCCTCTCATTCTCCTCAGCGTCCAAACGCAGCAGTTTCTCTGTTGCTTCTATTTCCAAATGCTTGGCCTACAGTTCAAGTCTGTTCAACTCCAGACGGATTTTTAAGTCCTCTGTGGAAAGGTTGAACTGTCTATTTTCTGAGAGTGGTACATCTCCAAGGCCAGCCTGGTTGTCCTCCTAGTTGGTGGTCTCCAATGCAGCTGTGACCAAGGCTACAATCATTTCTACCGTAGTCCTGGCTCCTTGTCAGCTTGCCATACTCCTCTGCTGACATGCTTACCTGTTCTCCCTGATTGACTAAGCAAAAAATAAATAAATAAATAAAACTATTCTGATATGAAACTCTGAATGGTCACTATGTGGCTGATTGAGAGTACAAAAACCTTCCTTAGTGACCACTGTTTACAGGCTACAGGAATTCCATATCCACACCACTGCCACCAGTTTATATGTGATGTGGATATCCTACCACTGCCAACCAATTAATATGTGACACCCCCGCACTGGCCCACTAATCAAGGAGCCTCAATCCTCACCACTGTCAACAGTGGGAAACGTACACACTGGGAGAATGACAAGTACACACACAGTACAGTGCAATTTCCCTTAAGAGCATGCAGCGATCAGTCAGTCTGGGGCTGGTTTCTCCCTTTTTTTTTCCAGTTCCCCAATAAGACTCCCTACTGGCACAGTTATAGGGTTGAGATCTCAGCTGAGTGGCCAAACGAAGATCTCCAGTACCCTCTGTCCAACCAGTGCTTCGTGTCCCTGCCCAAGTAGCTGACGCGCACACACTCTTGGAGATTTGATTTATATACAAACACACACACACACACACACACACACACACACACACACACACACACACACACACACACACACTCTCCTGGGAAAGGCTGGAACAGGTTTACTAGCTATGCCCCCTTCTGCCCAGACTATAAGGTAGTTTCCACAGCCACTACTTATGTTAACAGTATAAAAAATAAATAACTTGTATTATGAAATATATTGTAAGGAAGTATTGTTGCATCCTAACTAGAGTGATGATAAGCTGAGAAATATAGTAGGAGCAAGACCTATTTTTATTTATAAATGAGCCAGCATTATTAAAAACCTTGTAGAAATGAACTCTTGTACATTAACGAAAAGTAAAACAAAAAAAAAAACACAAGAAGGTGTGGGATCTGTAGTCAGTGCAGATGCATTTTAGTGTGTCAGAAGTCCAACTTAATAATAGCTTAAAATCATTTGTCTTTGCACAAGATGGAAATTGCCTAACAAAGGGGATAATATACCTAGCAATTTGTTCCATCTGTTTTATGTTGGAAAAACAGATGCAACTAAGAAAATGTCTAAAATGTAACCAAAAGAGTGCCCTATATAGGCATTCACTTGTATGTTCTGGCTTTAAACACTTTTTATTTATCTATTTATCATTTTAGAAAAAAATAAGACATAACCCTGGGTGGGTGGGTGGGGGGTCCATGGAAGGATCACATTGGGCTAAGAGGAACTGATATGGCAGCTAAAGTTACATTCAACACGTTCAACAGGTATTAACGAATGTACCTCCGTATTCCTGTCCTAAAACAGAGCTAATAAGCTATGATTTGTTTTGAACAGTTCAATTTGTAGTTCAAAAAAATTTATATATATATATATATATGATTTCTTGGAGCTTTTCTCCCCGGGCCTCTACTGAAAATGGACATGTATCCAGCTAGACTAGCCCGGTCAACAAATGTAAAATAAAAAAAAATTAAAATAAAAAATATAAAAAAGTGTGCATTTATGTATTTGTACATTTGATTTTTTTTATAAGTGTTTTTATTGTATTTATAATGTTTATGCTGTTTGAAACTTTTTATAATATTTTTTCAAACAATACATCAGGTCCGTATATTCATTTATTATTTATTTGCATTGCTTTCAAATTGACAACATTAAAATAATGGTTTTATTCTGCCAGTTTAAGTACTATTTCCCTTTAAGTGAGTTTTTCTAATTGTATTATTTTATTTAGTTAACATTTGTTTACTGGTAAAGTCCGACTTGGAACAAAGCCAATTTTCAGTAGTGACCTGGGGAGAAACACTCCAGAAGCATGTGTTTGATTCAGTTATCTTATTAATGTACTGGTATATAATTGAGCACTGGCCTTTGTGCTTTTATTCTGAAGAAGTCTGCGTTTTACTGAGGATGAAAAGCTACTTGCGAATTAAAAGCTTAATCTATTTAATTGCTCATGGTGTTCTTGGATTATTGATTGTGTAGCAGCTTCCTTTCTGGAGTTGTTTTTTCTGCTTGTATTAGGTGAAATTGATTTTGTTTTTTGTCTTTTGAATGATGAATTCTCCACCTTCAGATCTTGTCTGGTTTCTGTTAATTAGTTTGTCTGTATTATTATTGTTATGCTAGAGTGGTTGAAAGAGGAGAAACTTCTGACTAATAAGTATGGTACTATTAGGTTGTAGCTTGTCTATTGATGGAAAAAATGGCTTTTAGGCAACCTGTTTTGGATGTTTATTTTGGGGTTTGTAGTAAGGTTATGGGCTGTGGGAAAAGGAGATGCAGCTTATATGGGGCAGGTTTGTTTGTCTAATAGTAGATTTAAATACATTACTGCGGAATGTTTTTTTCATTTTCTTTTCAAACACACATCAGAAGTGTACAGGATACCCACTGTTTTTGCTAGAGCATTATACCTGAGGCAAAAACAGTCTTCCTTTGCCCTTCAAGCCAAAACTGTTCTGAAAGGAAGTAAAGCAGTTCACAGGACTTTCTTAATGTCCCTGCTACCAGTAAACCAACTATTGCCACATAAAATGTTTGTGAAAAATGGACAGTTGCTTTTCTCCACTTTAAAATAAATTAGACAAATTCCTCTTATCATTGTCTACCTACCACCCCAAGATGTGAATACCTAATCACAGTTCTGCTTGTCTGCAGCTTCCTTTGACTTCTCAGCCATATCATTTTAATAAACTGAATTGCTACTGCTTAAATTATAAACCCTAAATGTTCCTGATGCAAACATCATCCTACTTTCCTCAGACTGACAGAAGAAAAAAGTTGAGCTGCAAACATATACACACATACTCAATCTGTCTGTAATCTCTGGATTTAAGCATTCTGTTATCATTCCCTTACTAAAGTGCACATTTTTTCTCAAACTAAAGGACTATTGTCCTATATATAACCTGTGTCCCATCACCAGCATGACTTTTGTAATGCTTTCAACACTACAGCTGTCTTAGTTACAGCTACTGCTACCATCTTTAATGGTCTAAATGAAGGACTTGTTACAGCCAGGGTGTTCGATATGACTAGGGAATGTGAGACAGTTAATCATGTCCTTCTACTAAACTAACAAACTAGGCTTAACTTTGGTAGTCGTGCAGTGATGTGGTTGCAAAACTACCTAAAGAATAATGCCTTTTCTAGTAACTGCACTAAATATCGATGTCCCTCAAGATTCTGTTTTAGGCCCATATGATCTTCCCTTCTTATCCCAGCCTGAGCTTAGACCTACCATCAATGAATCTTACCTTTTATGATAATATTGTGCTGTTGGATTCAAGCAAATCCTACAACTCCCTACACATCAATCTACAAAGTAACTTCATTGATCTCTGCATTTGTTTCATTTCAGATAAGCTACTTACTAACCTCATGGATCTCTGGACCCTTGCTTAAGCTTTACATCACACACTGACAGAATTACTACAAAAGTGTTATCTCGGGTCAAGCTATGCTACAGAATCTTCTACCTTCTATCCCTCATATCATACATAGAAATGTTCTTATTCCTAAACTTGAGGTCAGTTGTCCCTGCCCCACTTTCTCTCAGCCTGCAACATACACAAACTACAGATTATTGAAACCATGATTTGCAGATTTTTTTCTTGTTATTTGGTCCTAGAAAGCAATCATTGTGAAGCAGTAAAATATATCACGTGGCTCCTCCTATCATTTATAGCCACACTTTTTCTCAGTACTCTTTAAATCTTGAAGCTTGGCTACTGCTTCCGCATTGAAAAGAAAATTGCCACTTAAGAGTACATGCTAGTCCATTCCCTTTCAAGTCAGTTATAGGGCAAAGGCCCTTCTTTAAATTGGGCCCTGCAACCAGGAACAATCTGGCAGATGGAGTAAGAAATCAACAAACTTTGTGAGCATTTAAGACTGGATAATAGTCAGCTAGGCACCCTTACCAAACATCTTTTACTTGTAATTTTACGTTTTGCACATGCAATTGTTGAAATACACCAATATGTATATTGTATAAATCAGAGAAAATATCATATGATGTAATAGCTTGTTAAATATTATTGTATTACTAACTTTTTCTGCCAGTATTATTGATGATGCTTTGTGTTGAATGTACTTGGTGTATGTTTTCTGCTCGCTGAACACACTTCATTACAGAAGTGTCAGTAGACCAACCCCACCCACCTGACTAACAGATTAAATAAGTAAATACGTAATATGACTGCCATTGGGGGGGAGGGCAGGTGTTGAAGGAAAGCAAAAGGCAGTTATAGGATCATCTCCAATTAACTGTTGATAATGGTTTGTTGGGGGAATAGTATCTGAAAGTGACATGGCCATTATATTTCTGATTATTTGATGGTCAGAGGTAATGTACACTCACATAAGGGGGGTACACTGCATTGGGAATTTGTGTGCAAAAAAGGCTGAAACTAGTTATTGTATTTTTAGAAACATTGTGAGGATACAACCCATGTTTTGCTTTTGAGATGTTACTTTATAGTTTGTAACCACCCTCATGCAGACATCTTTAAATTTAGTTAAGAAATGTGCACATTTTTACTTTTTCTCTCACAGGAGGTGAATATATAAAATCATAAATATATGTTGCTTTTGCTACTTAGGAATTAATTGGATTTTTTGTGTTTGAAATGCCGTTACAGAAAAAAAAACAGATGAAATAGAAAGCATTGCTGGGAGGTGTGACTTGGCACTGAGAAATTCAACATGCAGCTCTGCTGTTATGTTTGCATTTAAAAGCTCAGCCTAACTACAGTTTGTAACTGGATATTCAGATTTGCTGACCGAAGTGTTTTGCTAGATGATGTCAAACTGTTTCAGAGAAACATACATGTATTGCTAGGCTCCGCTAATAGGTCTGCCTGACCATCAGAATCTCCCAAGCTGCTTTGTAATTAGTTCATCTTAGATGTACAATATGACTTCTTCTCAAGGTGACAGAATACATTTCATCCAGAATTTGGCTTTAACATATAATATCCTTACATGTGAAGTAAAAAACATATGTTACCAGGCAAGGCAATATTTCTGTTGCTGCTTATAGGATGTTTATATTCCGTATACAGACAATTGCAGAATAGAGGTACAGTGAAAATCCATACAGTTAGAGTTTGTATTACTTTGTGTATTTTGTAGTCCTGTATCATATTAGAATTCACTTTTTTTGTAATGAGTTGCCTTAGGGAAACTGATATGACCTCTTGTATGTTGTCAGAAACTCCATTGTTTCACAGGGTGTTTTGTCACTGTCTGGCTCTTCAGCTAGTTTCCATGTGGTGACTATTTAACATCTACACACCAGTCCTGGTGAAACTAATATCCAGAATATATGTACATTAGACCCTTGTTAGATCAGAAGTTAAAATCATTTTTATTTCATCAGTGCAACACTATGGTTATACAGAATTTTGCATAATGCCTGTATTCTGTGTAAATTAGAGCTGTGATTAGGGTTGCCAGGTTTCTTTATGGTTTAAACCGGATTAAGGTCACGCCCCTCGCATCACCCATAACTCTACCCATTCCCACCCACACTCCCATCCATGCCCACCCATTTTGTGACATCACCGTGACATCAGCAGATGGGAAAGCCCTCTTTTTCTGTTCCGGATGCCTGCTTTCAGCCGATTTACTATGCTTTTCTGTAAAAAGGCATAGTAAATCAGCCAATTGTAACAAACACTGATAGTCTGTTTCCTTTTGTGAAACAGAAAAATGGAGTTTGTACAGTGTTTTCTAACTACCAGAGCAGAGAACTGATTTGATTTGTGTGGATAGTCCAGACAAAAACAGATAGGTTTCATTGTGCATTGGCAATGGCAACAGGGTGATTTCCAATTTCCCACCTATTGTTCAAAGACTCAAAGTTATGCTTAAATAGGGCTAGCCTAGGGATGGACTCTGCTTCACATGGATGGGAAGCTTGTTCCAGTGCATGGGGACCCACTCTGAGATACATTTGTGTCTCATCAACATCACATGGCCTATTTATGTCACAAGCAAAATGTAAATCCTTGGATCTAATGGTTCTGATACTCTTCGTTTTATGGATGTCCAAAAGGTCCATCAATCAGTGCTGGATCCAAGGATGCCTTGTATGCCAGACATTCTGTCTCAGTAACCTGTAGGGGACCCGGTATAGTGATAAGGCTTTAAGGTTATCTGTATAAGACAATGTGTTTAGACACTGGATTCTTCTAGTAAGGAAGCTTTAAATAAGTTCCAGCTGTTGTATGTGTCTGGTCAAGTACATGCCAAAGAGATAGGTACAGCTCACACATCCAGTTATTCTGTCAACTTCTCAGGTTAACATCGCTAATATTTTAAAAAGTGTTCCTTGTACATGAGCAATGTCCTATAAAAAAATGTAAATAAGCAACTCAAACATTGGCTTCTTACGAGTTGTTCATTCACATTAATCAGTGTCTAAAGCATCTCCCCAGATTCCACTGGTGGCGAAGTGCCATGTCATAGATGTCTTTTTTTTTTTTTACACTGTTACTCCCTAACTTCTCCTCTTGCTCCCTAGTAACCTCCAACATCCTTCTACTTCCTCATTGCACCTCCTTGGCCAGTTGTCCTTTGCAAACGTGTAGGGAAACCTATTCAGAGCTAGTCTTGACAACAAATCCATCAGGCTCAGTTCAGTTTGGCCTGCTTTGCTGTGTTTGGTGCTTCCTGATGTAAATAAATGTTGTTAGAAATCTGTCAGTTATGCAGTCTAATATTTGCATTGGAGTAGGCTAACTTCTGAGCATTATTCATTTGCTGAGTAAATGAACTGGTCCTTTGACCCTTTTCAACCATGACCCAGGCCACAAGCGCAAGGAAAATTAAATATATACAGTCTCTAAAATAGTCAATCAACTAATTTATTTTTGGAAGGCAGGAACAGACTGAAGTAGACAAAGAAAGCTCACTCAGAACATTCAAACTTTATACAGTAACCAGTGGATGGGACTGAACTGTGTAGACCTGAGGGTTTGAAACAGTCTTAACTTCTGTCACTCTGTGCCACTGTGCCTGTGGACATTTTTTGCTCATAAATTTGTGACTTGAGAGCATTCCTCACCTATAAGGACTGAGAGGGTGGACAACAGATTATGCTCCCAAAGACCTGTTCTTTCATTCTGTCGTAACTGTTGTGGAGCAGCTCTGGTCTGTGTCTGTGGTGATGGTCAGGGAGTTTTTCAGCCATACTTTGCATGCACTTGTACTGTACATTCATAGTTGGAATGTGGTCACAGTTTGGGCACTGTGTGTAGGAGTGTTCATTTTTAGAGTCTGTTAGGAATAGTGCATAGTTCAGTTGAAGTTCCACATTTGTGGTATTTGGAGTCCGACTGAGCAGCGCTGATCAGGCACTTGTTCTGTGAAATAACAGACTTAAACTCGGTGCAGGAATATGGCAAGTTAAAGAAAACTGACAGTTCACTTTTAACTGATTCTGGCGTAAGTCTGTTTCGTTCATCCGTCCAAATGTTATTCATAATGCTAAACACACGCTCAATGGATGCATTCGAGACTGGAACAGACAGAATGTGCTGAAGAAGTTGCAACATATTTGGTGCAGACTCGTGCTCGAAAAACTTACACCAAGCCTCAGCTGTGCTTGCACAGCTATGGATAACGTTGAACACTTCACAAGAGCTCGCACTTCATCGTGCAGGCTGTTGGATGGATGGTGGGTGGATAGAGGCATTTGTATCCAAATGTCAATCACTTTATCAAGCGAAGGCAATCTTGTGACACTGGTCAAAGACAGTGACTTGAAGTGACGATACGGGGAATGTTCGAATGCAAACCATTTGTTCAAATATGTCATTGCTCGCTTGTACACATTCAGAGCTTCAGTTATGAACTTCTCAATGAACTGCTGTGGTAGATAACTTTTGCGCAGAGCAAATGCTACCTTCATACCAAAAAATTTGTCATCAGTCCTATGCTGCAGAGACAGCTTAAACTGTTCCATTATACTGTACAGTTCACAAGCTGTTGTTGATTTGTTCTCAGGCTTTAAAATTGTCTCTTGAAAGGATGACATAAAGAAGTGTGTAAAATACAGATAGAGCTCCGACTTTGTTGGGCTGTCGTCTGATGCCAGTTCGTTTTCCTGGTCCTTCAACATTTTCCATATCACTTTTGGACAATCAGCTTCTCCTTGAGACAAGAAATATGTTTTCAAAGGCATCTAGCACAGCAAAATTTGGTCAAGAGCCTTGAACAAACTCAACCAGCGGGTTGGAACATGTCTGATTATCTCGTGTTAGTCAGACTCATAGAAATCAAAGCAACTCTTCAGTTCTGCTCACCTCAATGCAGAGTTACTGAATTCAGCAAACACTTTCATGATGAAATTTTCAACATCAAATGACATGACCTTTAAAGCATTTTTCACACAGTTATGCATAATGTGGTCATTGCAGTGTGCTGCAATAATTTTAGGATTCTCCTCTGAAACTAACGTCTGATAAACGAAGTTGTTTATGCCATGGTTTACCGATGCATTACCTGCGGCATAAGCGGTAGCATTTTACCAAGACAATTTACATTCTGTTAAAACACGACAGAGTTGATTCTTAATGGACTTGGAGTCTTCGAATGCATCCTCATAAAAGTCAATAACACGGAAAGAAATTCTGTTCTGCGGGGTGAAGAACTGAACACCAACCGGATAGAATTTACGGTTCCATTTGTTAGATGCATCAGTAGCAATGGAAAATGGCAAACCGGCATGTAACTTAAGGATGACTTCTAGTGAAAATGGGTACAAAACATTGACTATGGCGGAAACTTTTGTTCTGCCGCAGGTCATCTTTTTAATGATTTCCGAGTCATCAATTACAGACTTCATAACTTTGATACCACAGCCCTGTGCATTATACAAAATATGTCTAATTCCATGATACACTTCAGCCATTTCCGCTAGGGATACTTTGTGAGATGCCGTACTGTTTGACGATGTGAAAAATGCCTTCAGTCATTGAGATGACACACTAACTTGGGAACAAGTAGTATGCTTTTTGGTGCTTTGGTGTGCTGTAACTGCTTTTTTTCCATCATATGCAACAGTGAATGATGTTGCACAAAGCTTGCATCTAGCTTTTGTATCTTCTGTGCATTTTTGTATCCATGAAAATTCCCTTTCCCACTCTGCATTATAACAGATGTTTCGTTTTCGCTTCTTTGGTGGGGTAGGCCAGTCTGACCGTGTAGTTGGGCTGCCAAAACTCTCATTATTATCGTTGACACGGACACCGTTATTCCTGTCTTCCATAATAACAGTATTAATAAGTAAAGTACCAGCAGATATATAATGAGTTAGGTAAACATAAAGACAAAAAGCTGCGTTAATAAAGAGTCTACACAAATACTGTCCAACTACTTTTGCATCACTGAAGTATCTGCTTCTTATGAAAGGAACATCTGCTTGTTAGTGTGTATGTCCCCAGACAGGTGCAAGACTATATACTGGCAGAGACTACTGTCTAGTAGCATCGGGTACTCCCACACCACGGTGTCCCACAGTCTCACTGATAAGCTAGAAGGCTTCCCTCCAACACAGAAAGGCTTGGGTAGCTCAGAAGCTTACAAACAATCCTGGATACAGCAAATATCTATCTGGAGTGGACTAGTTACAGGAAAGACAGGAAAAGGAATTTTTATTTATTTATTTTTTTTACAGAAAAGCAGCTAAAACAGCACTAAAAACAATTTGTGCACACTGTGCAGTGCGAGCTAGCACACTTGAGTGTGTAGCAATATTAAAACAAATACAGTTTAAATAAATGCAATTTATTCCAACTGTATTCTGAACTGAATTCAATTATTGTTTTATTCAATGTTGAAAAGTTAAAAAGTGCCAAAAAAATATTTATCAGCTCTATATTTCCAGATTGTTTGAGAAGCATACTCAGAACACAAGGAGATCCTGGCAAAGTTTTTTTTAATGTGAATTAATATATATTTTATGAAATAAAGTCCATAACACTAATTATTATCATTATTTAAGTTTAGTGCACCACCTTTTCTCCAGACAGACCATTATGTTAACAAAACCAACATACATTAGGTAACTGATGCTATGAAGACAAACATACTTCTCAAGTTCCCTGATTTTGTAGAATGTCCCCGATTTTGCCTTATATTCTGCCTGCTCCTTGTATAATTGCTAACTTTTCTGGTAAATTATCGTGGATTTCCCAATTAGCAATGTTAGGCATTGTAATGTCATACTTGTTATTTGCTCAAAACTGCTTTTGATGCAAACTTTCTTTTATTTTAACTTTTTAAGTGAATTACAGTTATATTTAATAAGTGATCCTTTTATTTTTGCCTTTTACCAAAACTCTTGAAAAGAAGTAGAAAGTCAGGGGTTAGCATACTGTTTAAGATGTTTACCTCATAGACACAAGATACACAGTTTGGAATGGGAAATTTAGCTAGGTTTAAAGAAACCACAAGGAACATTCAAGGTCTTCACCATCTTTCCTATGGGGATTGTTTGAAATCACTGTCAGTGTATTCTGTTTCATACAAAATACTCAAAGGTAAATTGTGCATTGCTGCCTCGTTTAAAGATTGCTAATTATCTAAAGTTGGAACTAAGCCATGGTGTAGCTTAGTAGCTAAGACATTAAATAAAAATTTATATTGTTAGATTAGCCCCCTGTAAGGTTCATTTGCTTTACCTTAGCAATATTCAAGGTAGGTGTGCTTCCTAAAGGTACCCATTGAAAGTTAAGCAGTAATATGTGTCTGTGGACTAAAACCCACACTAGTGAAGTGATACTATTTTTGTTTTAGTTTTTAACCTTCGTTGGTTAGAAGGTTCAGGCTCATTCTCTAAAAGACTTTCTTTTCCTACTTCTTTATCTCCAGGTGCTTTTAGTTTCAGAAACCTAATGTCTGCGATTCAGGTGCGAGTTTTCAGTGAAGGCCGTAAGAGGTGTCTTTGTGGAGTATTTTAACTTCTTGTAAGTAGCAAACAGTGGGTACTTTTATTGTCACTGGCCAGGATTCTAACACTTTCCTTAGCTGGATACTTCATGGAGAGCCATTCGGCTTTGACAAGATTCATCGTAACATGAATTTTTAGACATGTCGTAAAATGAATTATTCTATTTTTACTAATAATAATTTATTTCATACCATAATGTGAGTAGTTGCTGATATTTGCAGATGACATTGTGATCTGCAGTGAGAGTAGGGAACAGGTGGAGGAGAACCTGGAGAGGTGGAGATATGCTCTAGAGAGAAGAGGAATGAAGGTCAGCAGGACTAAGACAGAATACATGTGTGTGAATGAGAGGGAGGATAGAGGAATAGTGAGGATGCAGAGAGTAGAGATGGTGAAGGTGGATGAGTTTAAATACTTGGGATCAACAGTTCAGAGTAATGGTGAGTGTGGAAGAGAGGTGAAGAAGAGAGTACAGGCAGGCTGGAGTGGGTGGAGAAGAGTGTCAGGAGTGATTTGTGACAGACGAGTATCAGAAGGAATGAAAGGGAAGGTCTACAAGAGGGTAGTGAGACCAGCTATGTATGTTATTTGGGTTGGAGACAGTGGCATTGACAAAAGAGTTAAAGATGTTAAGATTTGCACTGGGTGTGACGAGGGTGGACAGGATTAGGAATAAGTATATTAGAGGGTCAGCCCAGGTTGGAAGGTTTAGAGACAAAGCCAGAGAGGCAAGATTACGTTGGTTTGGACGTGCTGAGGAGGGATGCAGAGTATATTGGGAAAAAGATGCTAAGGATGAAGATGCCAGGTAACAGGAAAAGAGGAAGGCCTAAGATTAGGTTTATGGATGTGGTGAGAGAGGACATATACAGGTGGTTGGTGTGACAGAGCAGGATGCAGAGGAGAGGAAGAAATGAAAACAGATATTCCGCTGTGGCGACCCCTAATGGGAGCAGCTGAAAGAAGAAGAATGTGAGTAGTTGCGTTGGCTGCCCTAAACACCAAAATCTAATCTGATGCCCTACATTATTATTATTATTATTATTATTATTATTGTTTCCCTCTCTCTGTCACACACACTTAATACTCAATATATACCATACAAAATTTATACTGACCCCTGACTCTCAAACCCTCATCATCTCCTTGATCCTGCTGTGTGCGCCACAGTTACAATCTTACACAGATCCTTCCCTCCATCACACAGAGGCAAGGCATATGCTAACAAAATATATACATACATACTTCTATGTATATGTATATATGTATATATATATATATATATATATATGTATGTATATATATATATATATATATATATATATGTGTGTGTGTGTCAGACTCACTACTGTCATCATCCTGTACTGTACTGACACAGCACATAATTTCCCTTTCCTCAGAGAGTAGCAGGAGGACATTGACCTAATAATGATGTTATGCATAAAAGGCTGCTATGATGATTATGAATTAGAATTACAAAAAAGAGAGAGTAACACACTGCTATCTGCTAAGTCCTCACTTGACCTAGGCTGGCTATCTAATTATTTCTGCCGTAGTCTGAAAGTTTTTACACTGTCTGTACGTGGTGGTGACACCCCCCCTTAGTCTTGGCTCTTGCTCTTCATGCTGGAACTGTGCTGCTTAAAATTTCCGCGCAATTATTTCCATTCCATGCTGTACTTAAAGGGGAGAAGAGAACACGGTTGGCGGTAATTGCACTGCTACTGTTAAGTATATCATGTACAGTCTCTTCACTAAAAATGCTCCCGTTCGAACTGGATACATTTACTACCTCCTCTCCTCTGGCGGCACAAAAACAAAAAAAAAAAAAAAAAGACTTCACGAGTCCGGTTTTGATGAAATTTTTTAACAGGACAATTTGTCTGAAAACCGGACAGTGCAACCCTACCTGTGATGCAATGAAATACATTGGGGTGGAAAATGGCATTCTTGTGTGTGTGTTTTTTTTTACCCAAGTGCCCTTTTTTATTAATAAATTGTATTAGGGGAATTGACATGTGTATCCTCTTGCAATACAGCTAGAAAACTCATCATCAGAGTGATTTTATTGTCACAGTGAGGTACTACACACATTTGGCACATACCATAGGCTGGAACAACTAATGTGAAATTGTCAAATTTGCCATAGTACTGCAATTAATGGTAGCAATGCTGTCTTGGGTGATCTTTTTCTCATTAAAGTTACAGTAGTTCATGAATGTTTTGTGAAGACACGTCAAAGGGGGCAGAAATATGGCATTTACTGAATATAAGCAGTTGACTTGGGGCTTTAGAGGTACTCACAATCATAGTATTATATTTTACATTATACTCCATTTCCATTGAGAGTATTGTTTTGAAAATCTCAGTGTGTTGATTATGTGATGACTCACCACTGCCAACCAATATGTGGCGTGGATATTCCACCTGTGGGTCAATAATCAAGGAACCTCAATCCTCACCACTGGCACCTGGGGAGAAGATTTACTGGGAGGATAACCAGTACACACACAGTATTTCCAGATGCAGCTCTCTGCATCAATTACAGTTTCCGTTAAGACCACAAAGACCACAGTCAGTCTAGGGCTGGTTTCTCACTCTTTCTCCAGATCCGCAGTAAGACTCCTCACTGGCAGGACTATAGAGTTAAGATCTCAGCTGAGTGATCAAGCCAAGACCCCTAGCACCTTCTCTTACCAACCAGTGCTTAATGTCCCTGCCCAAGTAGCTAACACACACCCACTTTGAGGTTTGATTTACACACACACATACCTGGGAAAGGCTGGCACAGGTTACTAGCTATTCCCCCTTCTGCCCAGACTATAAGGTAGTTTCCACTGCCACCAGTCACTCCTTGACGGCTACTTTAAGGCCCTTAACAAAGGGTGACCAGTGTTACTGTGTAATACTAATATTAATACAAATGATTGTTTGACCAAGAGCAAGGCTGTTAGGAATGGCCCACACAGTGTCACCAAATAAATATGTACTCTCACAACTTAAATAATACTACAAAGATCCATCACAATGGAAGGTTTAAATATATTTAATAATAAATAAAAGAACAAGACAATACTAAGTATATATTTACAGTGATATCAGAGTTCAAAACACAGGAAATATTTAAAATAACATTGCAGGAAAGACTCTGAAAAAGAAAGAAAAATATCTAAACTAAGCTTCACTATATTCCTGACTGTATCTAAGAGAATTACTGTACTCTAAAAACTTACTAATAGAGCAAGGCAGATGATGTGGTGAATGGTTCTTCTTGTTGTCAGGTGCAAAACAGAATACAAAATGCTCTGTCTCACTAGGAGACTTCTCAGAATAATATCTAAAATATTACTGCTGGGATAGCTTGCAAGATGACATAATGTCTTGTCATCTGACTTCTAGTTTCCAGACAAAACCCCCATTGCTTGAATCTGGCAGTATTTAGCACCTACCTCTAAAAATACACATACAAGGGCTTTTGCTCAGACCATTGGCAGGTGCTGGAAGTCATAAAACAATTGCATTCTCCATGCTTTCAGACTATTGATTAGTTCACCTCAAAGACAATACAGGAAGTTTCCTAGTACAGAATTTGTGTCTCTGGCTGCATTGAAACCTATGAGATGGCCTGTTTATGGCCTAACTTATAAAGTAATCTAACTTCAGATTTTTTCTAAAGTTTGCTGGACTGAGGTTAAACCTCCAATTTCCTCTGTTAAAACAAATGCATTTAAACAGTCACATACAATAGTGCATGCACATTTCTGTTCTTGCAGTTGGCACACTGTGGATATAGTCCAAACTCAAGCACTTTACCTTTTCAACACACACGTCTGTACAAATCAGTTTGACATACAGTTGTAACACCAGCATCTAAATTATTTTGATATTCACAAGTGACATATAATTATTTACAGAATTCCAGCTAGCTGTGTTGGCAGTACCTCCTTTTGTCCCAGATTACATCAGTGGCCAAGAATACTGAGTTGTCATTTATATCAGAAGTAAAAATCTTGAATATTTTAACAATTGTTTTTCTTTACTTTGCCACATTCTTTAGATAATGTGCCATAAACCAGAGCAACTAAAGTTATGTGGTTTAGCATAGTGCTGCACTGCAACCCCTAAAGGTAGATTGCCATACTTATGTGATTTATTTTGTAGTTGAATGTACAGTAATTGCTCCCTGTGAGTTTTGTAATGAAGTATCGATGGGGAACTGAGTTGTAGCCTTTTGTATATAGTCAGCACAGGGCTGGTTTCTCACTCTTTTAGTTTTGCATTTCACTCAGTTTCCATTGTAGGTGTGGTATTGAATGTCTGATGAGTTGGTATGCCAGTAAAAGCATAGAATACTTCTTTCCTGTGTTGCCATTATATTAGAAGTAAAAGTCTTGCATACTACAATACATTTTCCTCATGTCATAGATAATGTGTTGGCAAATTCAGTGTAGTGTTGCCTGGTTAGAATAGCAGTTGTAGGTGATTTTTGTTGCCAAATGTTCTGTTTTCAAGGTAGTTGAATGTGTTGTTGATACTGCCTGAAAGTTTCATTATGAAATCTCTAAGAGGAACTTTGACATGATATGTTTTATATATAGGCAAGCGTATTCATTGTTTGAGGTATTCTCTGCCACAGTCTGATGTTTGTGGTCTGTTTCCATTTTGGGTGCTGTGTTGAACTTTTGCTTAGTGTACTAAGTACAGATGTGACCCAGATTGCTTATTTGAGTTATTACATCAAAAGTTTTCCACGTTTGATTTTTTTCATCACTGGATGTCTGTGGTGCCCCCCCCCCCCCCATACACACACAATTTAGATTCATGTGTAGTAAAGTAACTTAAGTGAAAATAAAGCTGTGCCTGAATATTTATATCTGGAATCATCTGCTACCTTGGTTTCAAAGCTTTAGGTAACAATATACTTCTGTGAAATTTGCTGTAATGTTTCATACAGTTCTAGAAATGTAGTCCTTTATTGGTAGGTACCACTAGTACATCTCATCATTCCATTTGGCTGCTCAGTTTTTGCCTTTCATTTCTCAACAAATGTGTACAGTGTGCAATTGTTTAGGCTAAGAAACTATTTATTGCTAAAGCATGTCATCAGTGTGTACTATTAAAAGAAGAAGAAGAAAAACGGTACATTTTTTCTCAGAAAAAAGCAATATTTCTGTCAATTTATGTGCTATAGCAAAATAGGAACATTTCACTTGTTCTTACAAGCATGCACTTATTTGAAATTCTGCTGTGTGTTTTCCCTAAAAGTTGTTAGGTTGTGAAGAACAATAAAAGTGGCATAGTGCCTCGTTCAGTGTATGTTCATAACAATATGTAGAGAGAGATTTCCATTTGTAGTTAGGGTGCAATTTTAGGTTCAGAATGGCCTTTGTAAATTATGCAAGTTTAATGTCAGAATGGCCTTTGTAAATTAAGAAACTGAAGTTACTCCTAATGAAGCTATTTGAAAACATGGAGCATTGTTATCTTCAGAGTAAGATTGTAAAATTTATCAAAACATAAATAATGTTAGTGTGACTTCAGGCCTAAAGTGTTCCTGTATAAAACTGATATTTTTATATATTTTATTAATTTTTTTATATTGGAACCAATAATTATATTAAAAGTTGATTTTTTTAATTAAAAGTTGGGATGCAGCTGCGCTTTTATTTTTGAGGGCAGAAGCCCAGCCCAGTTGTGACAGTAACATTCCTTGAACATTTCCATGAAAAAAGGTTGAACACTTTTAAAGGTACATGCTTTTTATGCAGATAGCAACAATAGCCATAACTAGAAACTGTGAGAGTCCTTTGGGAAATTGTCAGTTGTTGAGGTTACAAGCCACAACAAATCTACATCTACACACCGAAGTTCTGTTCTTGCATACTTTGTGAGTGAGTAAATGTTTTAACTACACTATGAAGTTACAAATCACCCTGCTCTAACTGCTTACAAGTTAAGAAATAAAATAAAATGCCATTGTCAGTTGCACATAGTATTACACACAACTAATAAACATGTCAGAACCACATACATGGTGCATTTTGACATCCTTTTATAATGCAGGCATTTGGGCAGGTAGTAGTTCATGTTGGAACACACGCACAATGTCACAGTGCTTGTTGTTGATTGTGCTTTATATGAGGACCGTAGTTGATTATATTTAAAATAGCAGATTACCCCAGAGAAAAACTTGTTGAGCTTGCATAAATTGCCTTTTTATTCATGCCACAAAATGCTGCCATTGTAATTATTTTGTATTCAGTATAGTCCACCTCATCCCTGTGTGAGCCATGTATCCCACTTCACCTTGAATTATCACACTGTTGTTAAATCCTCTACATTTTTGGAAAAACTGTTCATGCATTCATAGTCTTGCTGGGTACAATGCTACATCACATCCTCTCTGAGACAGAATTGTTCTCTTGTGTCCACTTGTTCATTTACAGAGCCTTTTTGGAAAGATACTGCCCTCTTGAACTTTATTGACTTCCTTAAGATATTTAGATGATTGTGTCATCTTCATTATGCATGCTAAGTTAAGTTTGATTAACCTTTTTATAAAGTTTCATGTTTATAACATTTCAATGTCCATCTCCAAACATCTTTAATTGTAGGATACATACATATCTTAGGGTAGGGATAGGGACTGTCTCCATCTATTTGTATACAAAAATAATAAACCATAACAAACGTTTTGCTGAAGGTGCATTCTCTTGTACCTTTAGTATCACCCAAACATGCATCACGTTATAATAATGAATGTGTGCTTATAATTCATCTTAAATAAATACATCCCTTGTTTTTTTTTCTTTGTCCCAGGATAGATTTTGCATCTAATTTCATTAATTTGTATACTGCTTTGGGTTGGACTACTACTGCACATCTTAACTACCATTTCATCTCTCCATGCAGGGCATTTGTAACATCTGTTCTTACCTTCACTTAACATTAGGGACATGTGTTAGAAGTGATGAGTATTTGGTGGCTTTAAAACATTGTTATTTCATTATTTATTTGCATTATTTATTTTATTTTATTTAATCCCACTATTCTGTGGAACGTGCAGTTACCTGGAGTGATAGGATTTTTAGGTATGTTTTATACTCATTGTGTTTTCTGCTTGCAGAGCTTACAGATATACTAGGCTAGTATAGTTCCATTGCATTGCACTGATTATTTAATTGTATAATTGCTAAATTGATAGATTGATTAATTGATCATTCTTGAGTATGAGCTTTTGTATAAAAGTGGTTTTAAAAATTCTAGATGTTAAGATCTGAAGAAGCGTACTGGTTGGTACGCGAAAGCGCTCATCTGTTTTCTATTTTTATTTTGCATTTGTTTTAATAAATTAGTTGGACTTTTATACAGCAGTATTTTTTCGTGGTGGTTTCACTTGTGTTTGATTTTCAGAACATTAGGGACATGCAAAGATGACTATAGTGTTGGTGACAGGAGCACTTGTAGTTGGCTGTGGTTAGTACCAGTAGCACTTAATACCAGTACCAGCTAATTGTGTACTTTGTGACAGCAGACAGTGTGCTACTCTTCACTTCACAGAATTTCATAGCAGTCTACAGTTGGTTAGGATCACACTATTCTGCACAGAAACATCTTTCGATGACTACTTTTGGTGCTGAGGGACTTAACTGCGCACAGCACCATAAACAACTGAACATGGATTCATAGAAATATAGCATGTAATGCAGAGCTAATTAGTGAGCGTAGCAGACTTGTGCTGGGTGTGGGTAATTTTTGGGTAATGTTAACACATATATGATAAGCTGTCTTTCTGAATTTTGGCGAAGACGCTTGTTCAAATGTAGCATTATTAAGGTGAATATAAACTTGTTGAACATGAATGTTTTGTTGACGGGAAGAATTTTAGTCTTTGATTTAAGGATGAGAAAGTAATTAAATTTAATATATGCACATACGTGTTTAAGTGACAGTATATCTGAAGAAATAAAAACATCATGGTTAACTTGAACATGGCAACTGCTGTTTAAGAAAAATAAAAGATATAGTAACATAAAGGATGTCAATAAGCATAGCAGGTGAAAGGTGGGGAAAGAAAGGTGTTGTACATGTGTAAGGAATATATAACTGAAATTAATTATTTTTGATATCAGAAGGTTTGAAGGAGGTACGGGGAAGGGGAGTAGCCAGTTTTACTGATCATACTGTTTTATGGGCAGAAAGAGGTGAAAACAAAGACATTTGTTATTGGTCAAGAGGTAAATAGAAGTGCGGAAATGAGAAAAAAAGAAGCTTATTTTTATTTGAAAATAGGACTGTGAAGCCATTTTATAGTTCACGATCAAAACAATGAATAAACATGTAAAGAAAAATATTAGAAATGTATATATACAAATGTAGAAACAGAGAGCGAGAAAAAAGGAGAAACAAAAAATAGGCAAATGTGAAGAAATATTAGAAAGCATGTAGAATATGCGCGGAAGGGAAGAGGTATGTTGAAGAATTAGAGCAGGGGTGACCACAAAGGCTGTGTGAAGACTAGCACACTCGACTGACCTTTCTTTTTGTTTTGTTTACTGTTAGCCTCAGTTAAGTTTTGAGTGTAGAGTTGTAAAGTGAAGAAAAGAGGAGGTGACACCATTTTGGGGAAAGTATGGTATAAGGAGGGTAAAATGACAGAATTAGTAGATGAAAAGTTATAAACAAGAATAACTTGAATATAGTCATGAATTCCATTAGAAATATGTATAAGGAAGATATACTAAAGCTTGCAGTGGAGGATGAGATGTAAAAAAGCCGGACAAGAAACAGGTTGAGGAGTTGGACAACATGCTATCAGTATCATAATTAGAGATTGTATCAAATTAGGTGAACAGCAGTTGTGCACCAAGTCCTGAGGGGGATAGGCTATTCATTTTGAACCAAAAAATGGACACTAAAAGGATATTTTGTAAAAATGTGGAGCAAATGATTACATGAGGGCATAGACGACAAAGAAATGTGTGAGGGAGCAGTAAAATTTAAATAGAAGAAAGTGAAAAGACTGAACTAAAACATTGGAGACCAATAACATTGGGAAAGACAGATGATCATTTTTAATGAAAATTTTGCAGAAAAGATTTATTGAAGTAATTCGGGATATGTACAAAGGGATGTGTAATAATATAGGTAAAATTGTAAAGGAGGTTTTACTAATAAAGGAGACAATGGTAGTGGAAGCGAAAAGAAAGAAGCTACATTGTTATGTGATACTGCAAAGTGTTCAGTGATATAAGTCATGAAGAGCAGGCTGAATAATGGAAAGTTATCGGGTTGGGAAAACCATACTGAATGTGCTAAAGTCAGCTTATTGAAGAACATGGATAAAATTGATGGCAGTTTAAGAGTAGAAGAAACAGTTCAAGTAAACAAAGGCATAAAACAAGGATGTCCAATGAGTTGTGTGTATTTTAAAATAGTTATGAATGTGTAATTGTAAATTGTTAGAAGTTAGTACTAGGGACTAAAATGTGCAAGTACAAGTAGATGTCCTTCCATATCACTGTTGCAGTATTCTTTACTAAAATGATTGCCTACCATGGGTAGCCTAATGTTGGGCCAGCATACCAAAGCCTTAGGACTTTATAGGCATCATACAACAAGTATATGCTCTCTGCTCAAGACTTAAGGCATAAAGGTGACATACATACCTCAGAACAACTTTGCCGTCAGTCCGAACATCATCATTGATCATTGGTCTGAATGCTCTTTCTGTGCTGGTTACTAAGCTGTTTGAGATAAGTGCCCTGTTGGGGTTTCCTCTTATCTTTTCTTTTTTTTTCTTTAGATGTTCTTCATCTCACATTGCTGCAGTCCTAACACTTGGGTAGTCCGCTGTCCCTCATTCGGCCCGAATATCAGAGCAAAAGGATGACGTCGGTCAGGGCGCATTTGACTGACATCAGAACGTCAGGGTACAAATGCGCATGACCGACGTCATATCCTCAGTCTTTTTTGCCGCATGGTCCGATGCAGAAGCAGTGTTGCAAGTGCCGTTCGGCATTCTGAAATTTTTCGAATTCGGAGTTTCAGACCGAAGTCAGAGTTGGTTAAGTACCCCGTTGGGGAATATTTTGGTTTTTTCTTGCCTCAGTGGTTTACCGGATGTCAGAAAAAGTGAATAACTGTATTTCTTGTGGGAAACAGATACCGCATAGAGATTATCATAATTTGTGTATACCTTGTTTAGGACCTGAGCACGACATTGTTGGTTGCCGCTTTTGTGCTAGGTTTAATAAACGCACTATAAAGCGGAGGTTGGATTGTGCAAGGTTGGTCTTTGGGAAGCGGTGCAATTACAAAATGCCGCCGGATGCTCCGACCGGCTTCCTCAAAGAAGCGCAAGGACAAGGCAGTTAAATCTAGGTTAGAGGAGTCGTCCAACCGGACGCCAGTTCTTTACAGGTGTCAGTGGAACCGGTGGTTCCGACGGAGGCCTCTGGAGACCCAGGGAGAAACTCTGATTTTACAGGATGTGGCCTCCCAGGAGGCAGGGCAGGCTGTAGGGGCTTCTCAAGTTTCTGTACTCCCCTCCCTTACTAAAGGGTCTAGGCCCTCTCTTTCTGCTGCCAAGGCTTCTCCCAGAGGCAGGCCTAGTTTAGCTTCGGTAGGTGTCTCTCCCAGTTCTTCAGGTGCTGTGCCCAAGAAGCACATGCTCAAAATGGCAGAGGATTTAATTTCTTTGATTAGGGCTCTATGCCCCTCCTGATAAGAGGCCTAGGATGGAACCTGTGTTGGGGATTATGAGCAGGCTTGGATGTGTCTGAGTCTTGGCTGAAGACTTGCAGGAGTATTCTCATTATTCTGATTCTGATATGGATGATTCTACTCCTTCTGCTTCTCCTCCTGAGGATTTTTCTTTTTCAGAGACCCTTCACTCCATGAGAGAGCATTTTAAATGGGAAGGTCAGGATTTCTCTGATTCCAGGAAAAGGCTTAGGAATTTTTGTTTTACCCCAGCATAGGCCTTTAGCTATTCCTCCTGTTCTGAATGTGGTGGAAGATGTGTTTGCGGAGGCTTCTCTTAATCCTGATTCTTTGCCTCCTGCTCCTGTTAAACCGGATAGGTATTACAGGGTGCCTGTAGCTCATAAGTATCTTTTGAAGACTCCTAGGGCAGACCCAGAAACTGTTAGCCAGGGGCCCAAGGGTGTTAAGGCTTCTGTTGTCAAAGTCCGGTTCCTGCAGATAAAGAGGCCAGGGCCTTGGATAGATGGGGAAAGAAAGTTTATACTTCTTCCACTCTAGCCATGAGAGCTTTGAATTGCCAGTTTCACATGTTGAAATATCAAAATTATCTCCTTTCTCAGTTGAAATCTAAGGTTGATGCCCTAGCTGAAGGTATTGACTGTAAAGAGTTACAAGATTTAGTGCATGTTTCTGAGCAGGTGGGTAAGCATTCTTTGCAATGTGGTTTTGATGCTGTACAGGCCTCGTCTAGGGTGGCTGCCACTGGGTCAGTTCTTCGCAGGCATGCCTGGCTGAGGGATCAAAATTTATCCGACCATGTTAAAACTAGGATTTTGGATGCCCCTTTGCAATCTGATGTCTTGTTTGGTTCTCCTGTTGAGGCAGTTTTAAAGAAGATGGAAGATAAGGCTAAGTCTATGCAGACTGTTAAAGATTTTTTGCAGGTTCAGCCTCCAAAGTTTAGTAGAAATTGGCCTACTAAAGGGTGGTCGTATCCTTCTTATGATTCCCAGTCTAGGGGTAGATCTAGACGTGGCAGGGGCAGAGGTCAGGGCTCTTTCAGGCCCAGAACAGGAAGTTCTCCTGCACAGTCTTCAAGTGAGGCCAGGGGTCAGTCCTTTCGTAAACAGACCCAATGACCTACCTTTTCAGCTGCCAGAACCTTCTCGCCTGGCAGCACCTTTGGGAGGAAGGTTGGCACTTTTCAAAGAAAATTGGAATTCGATTACCCAAGACAAATGGGTACTGGATATCATACATCACGGTTACAGGTTTTATTTCCATACCTTGCCTCCTTTCAAAGGCATGCCAGACATTCCTCCTCAACAAAGAATAGAGGCTCACAAGCAAATTTCACTACTACTCCAAATAGGGGCCATACAGCCGGTTCCTTTGCCAGAAAGGGGCCTAGGATTTTATTCTCGCCTGTTCCTAGTCCCAAAGAAGGGGAACACGTGGAGACCAATTTTGGATTTGTCTATCCTCAACACTTATCTGGACATTCCCAAGTTCAAAATGTTGACGTTGCAGCAGCTTTTACCTCTGTTGGGCAAAGATCATTGGATGGTAACTTTGGATCTCAAGGAGGCTTACCTTCATGTTCCTATCAGACTGAGTTGCAGGAAGTATCTGCGTTTTCGAGCTGGGACTTCTCATTATCAGTTCTCTGCATCGCCCTTTGGCTTATCTACTGCGCCCAGAGTGTTCACAAAAGTTCTGGCTCCAGTGATAGCTTTCTTCAGGCTAACAGGAATGCAGATCTATCCTTATTTGGATGACTGCCTGATTCTGGCTCAAGGAAGGGAAGAGCTTCTTCATCATCTGGAATATGTGATAGCAGTGCTAAGATGCCTGGGGTATTCTGTGAACGAAATAAAGTCCAGTCTAGTACCCTCTCAAGACATGTGCTTTCTGGGTGTGAGACTGAATACAGCATCCCAGATGGCCTTTTTAACCCCGGACAAACAAAAGAGTCTATCCCTTTACTTCCATCAACTATCTCATCAGTCCGGGCTGACTGCAAGGACAGTCCTTCAAGCCTTAGGGTTCATGGCATCTTGTATTCTGGTGCTTCCCAATGCCAAACTGCATATGAGGAAGCTACAATGGTATCTCAAAATCTATGGACACAGCACTGCCAGGATCTGGACACTGTCATTCAAATAATACCTTGCATTCAAAAGGAATTTTTGTGGTGGGCTCAGGAATGTCACCTAAACAAGGGACTCTCTGTGACCCGGCCAGAGGCGAGTCAGATTTTAACGACAGATGCCTCAGACATAGCTTGGGAGCTCATCTAAATGCAAAGTGGATACAAGACAAGTGGCCTGCCAGACTACAACATCTACATATCAACATGAAGGAGATGTTAGCAGTCCAGTTTGCATTAATAGCTTTCAAGGATTTACTTCTTCCAGGGCAGGTGTTGATTCTAACAGACAACACAACTGTCATGTGGTACATCAACAAGCAAGGGGAACACATTCTTATCCTCTATGCAGGCAAGCAATGATTTTGTGGGAGACTGCTCTCAGTTTACAACTAAGTCTTCAGGCAAGGTTTCTGCCGGAGCACAGAACTCCTTAGCAGATGTGTTAAGCAGACAAATCATGGATCCCCACGAGTGGAAACTGGATCTTCATGTATTTCAGAAACTGACAGTGTCCTGGGGAACTCCAGACATAGATCTGTTCGCTTCTCCACTAAACAACCAGCTGCCAAAGTTTTGCACAAAGGCGTTTCATCCCACAGCTTGGAAAGTGGATGCTCTTTCTTTCAGTTGGAAAAATCTTCATGTGTATGCCTTTCCACCTCTGCCTCTCCTCCCAAAGGTACTTCTGAAGGTCAGACAGGACAAGCCAAGGATGATTTTGATAGCTCCAGATTGGCCTCGACAGCACTGGTATCCACTACTGAGAAGTCTAGTAAGAAAGCCTCCATGGCCTTTGCCTTTGATTCCACATCTGTTGTCCCAGGAGGACAGTCATTTGCTGAATGTCAAACTTCACTCTCTTCACCTAACAGCATGGCATATTCTGTTTTAAACCATAGAGGGTCTCAACTTCCACAACAAGTTTTGAATGTGATTTTGGAAGCTAGAAGGCCTAGTACAAGGAAAGTGTACGCAGATAAATGGAAGAGATTTTTATTTTGGAGTGCAGCTAAGGATTTGGATGTTTCTGAGCCTGATTTAAGTGTGGCTCTTCAATATCTTACTGAGTTATTGGACAAAGGTTTGCCCTTCTCTTCTATTAAGATTCATGCTGCAGCAATTTCAGCTCACTACGATTGTGACCCACCATTGTTTTCTCATCCTTTATTCAAGCAATTTCTCAGAGGGGCAAAGAATATAAGACCCCACGAAGAGCTCCTACTCCTGCTTGGGATCTCAATTTTGTGTTGGAGAAACTCACTCTACAACCTTTTGAGCCTGCAGCTACTGCTGAGTTGAAATATTTGTCATGGAAGACTGCTTTTTTGTTGGCCATTACTTCTGCAAGAAGGGTTTCTGAATTACAGGCCCTTATGGCAGTTGAGCCTTTCTTAATTTTTCACAAGGATAGGGTATCTTTACGCACCAATCCCTCCTTCATGCCTAAAGTGGTTTCTAGTGTGGCTTTAAACCAAACTATTCATTTGCCTACTTTTTATGCAAATCCCCAAACTAAAGGGGAAAAGATTTTGCACACCTTGGATGTTCACAGGCAGTTGCGATATTATTTGGACAGAACTAAAGGGTTCAGGCAATCTCAGCAATTATTAGTTTCTTTTGCTTTGTGCTCTCAGGGCAAGCCTGTGTCAAAACAAACTATTTCAAAGTGGATTGGATTTTGCATTGCTTTCTGTTATTCCCATCATGGCAAAGAGATTCCAGCTGGGATTAGACCTCATTCCACTAGGGCTACTGCCACTTCAACAGCTTTTTGAGGGGGGTGGCTACTAAGGATATTTTGGAGGCAGCCACTTGGAGTTCAGTGCATACCTTCTCTAAGCATTACCACCTTCCCTTGTACTCTAAATCTAGGGCTGGTTTTGCCACTGCTGTGTTGCAGGGCATTTTGGCAGCTCCTGCTTCATTATAGTTTAGCCATCCTCCCTTACCTCTGCTTTGGGATTCTACCCAAGTGTTAGGACTGCAGCAATGTGAGATGAAGAACATAGTACAGTTTTGTACCTACCATAAATGTAGATGTTCGAAGATCCACATTGCTGCAGTCCAATTTACCCTCCCTCCTTCCCCTCTGTTGTTGAGGTGGTTGTGTGGGTTGGGTTATCCATCTGAGGTAAACTGCATTTGGTATATTGCATTTTGTATATATTGTATATATTATACATATTTTTGGTGTTAGACTAGCTATTTGTTTAGTTGTGGTCTTTGGGTTTGGACCTTTCTTTTTAGGGTCTTCTGACATCTGGGGCAAGAAAAGACTGAGGATATGGCGTCGGTCATGCGCATTTGTACCCTGACGTTCTGATGTCAGTCAAATGCGCCCTGACCGACGTCAGCCTTTTGCTCTGATATTCGGGCCGAATGAGGGACAGCGGACTACCCAAGTGTTAGGACTGCAGCAATGTGGATCTTCGAACATCTACATTTATGGTAGGTACAAAACTGTACTTTTTGTGAGTTTATATGTCATCCACAAAGGGAAAAATGGCAGTTTGGGAGACAGATTCCCCGCAAAAATCGTCACAAGCAGTCTCTGTTCTGTTTGGGTGCTTCTGACAACCATATGAAGTGTTCTATCTGCAGGCATTTCTCCATAAGACCCTACGTAGTTGTCTCTCCTCTTTGTCCTTTTCTTAGAGAACCAACATCTTAAATTGTTGGCGCAGGGTGCTGTATTGGAATCTTTCCACCCTGAAGGTCGCCTGTCTGCCAAGGAAAAAGGCCAAAAGAGTTGGGTCTAATTCAGCTGCTGTCTCACCTCCCTTGAATGTCTCTCTCAAGGCTGGTGAAATCCCAGAGGATCGCCCAGTTGTTACATCAGATTTCTTTGCCATGAACACATCAGTTGCTTTGCAGACATCTGCTCTGGATGTTGAAGGGGAACCTCGGCTGATTATTACAGAGGGACCTGTTTCCATAGGTACTTGTTCAGGTGGAGATTCCTACTGTATTAATTGAATGTAGGCAAGGGTCTGAACCTCCTAGGGTACTTAGGGAAGACGTCCCTTAAAAGAAAAAAAAAAAAAACGTCCCTTAAAAGAAAAAAAAAAAAAAGCACATTTCCCGTGGTCCTAAAGATCCCCAGCATGTATGGCAGGATCTTGCCCAGGCATTTATTAAATATACTGTTGGCCTTAAAGCCTTCACAAGGAGTTTCTCTACTTGCTTCTCCTTTGTCCTGTACTCCACTTAAGAGGCCCAGAGAGCAGGACTCCTCTGATAAGGAACTGGATTCTAGTGAAGAGTCTTTGGCATATTCCTCTCCTATCCCTTCTCCCCTGTATTATGGCTCCAAGGAAGAATACTTTATTAGCCCAGAATCTCCTTTTGAAGAGTTTTCCAATGGAGATACTGTAGAACAGAGTGTGTGTTGTGATTTTAAGAAGCATTTCAAGGTGAGAACATGTGCGTATAAATAGAGAGCATGTGCAGGCAACAGTGCCATTTTGAATGAGCATTAACATGTATGAGTGAAGTATCAGTTTGTTAGTTTTAAGTTAACTAAACCTCAATCCTGATGAGTTTGTATGCAATAAAACTGCTAGAACCGAACCCGCAACTATGTGTCTGTTTTATCCTGACTGGACGAGCGACATGGTGTCAGAACTGGGATCACCAAACACCATACTGCTAGATGAGGTGTCAGAAAGAAGCCAGAAGTCGAGCCATGAGGTGTGCAGCTAGAAATAGGGGTACTTACAGAATGAATAGTCCCATCCTTCTCAAACAATTAAATAAGTTCCAAAACGATTTTCCGGTAATTAAAACTCACATAAATGATTTATTATGCAAAGAAAATGATACAAAGTATTCACAAAGCACAAAACTCACTATTTATTAAATCAAACGAAAAGCACAAAATGCATTATTAATTAAAAGAAATGTTTGGAACTACGATAGTTGATAGAATTATTCGAAATGTTTGTGAAAACGTTTAGAATTACTTCCGCTTTGCATAATGAGCATGTTAAAAGTATAATGAGCATGGTAAAAGTCAAACAAGCATAATGAGTACAATAAAAGGGTGAAGTAAGCATGGAAAAGCAAAGTGGCTGCAATTTTAGTAAATGACATTTTTCGATATGAGCTACTATTTTGCATTGACTAAAGCTAATCAGACCATAACTAGAGTTGTTTGAAGTACACGTGTGCAAAGTGTTTGCTTTATTACTGTATAATTATTTCGAAGAGTTTACTGTGTGCAAAGTACAGTTATTTCCCAAAGTACAGTCATTTCAAGATGTTTCTTGTGCTGTGTACAATTCATTTGCAAGACTTATTTCACAAAGTGCAGTTATTTCAATTTGAGAAACAAAGCTAAAACGTGCAGATTTGATCTGAAAGATGAGTTAATAAAGGATATGCTTGTATGTGGTGTTAATAATGCTGCAGTGAGAAAGATTTGCTTCGAGACAGTGATTTAATGTTGAGCAAAACCATAGAGATTTATCAAATACACGAGCTTACAGAAGGGCACACAAATATGCTTGCAAGTGATAAGAGCATGTTTTCAGCAGCCTCTAGAGCAAGTGTAGACAGTATGTAGCATGTGGCTGACAGAAACAGGCCTAAGCACATGGCAGCTGCAGCCCCTGCTGGATTTCCAGGGAGAGCCCGTATCTTTCCAGTAAGTTCTAAGACTAACTCAGTAAAATTGACATGCTCAGTGCAGCACAGGAGTGAGGCAGCAAAACCCAAGCCAAGTCTTATTGTTAACTATCATAATTGTGGTGCCAGTCATGTGTCTAAAAGAGAAAAGTGCTTAGCATTTGGTTAACAATGCCACAAGTGTAAAAAATGGAACCACTTTCAAAACCTTTGTAAATCAAGCAAGCTCATTCATTTATTAAGAAAGGTTACTCAAAAAAGCAAGTTGATCATATAGAAATCTGCAGTCCTATGTTTTATGTAGATGGTGTATCAGTGGTTGGTGAAAAGATTAATGCAGAAGATTTGTTGGCAAAAAGCAAAGTGTTTTGTACTGTTCTGATTAGTGGTAAACCCACAGAGCTCAATGTGGATACAGGTTCAAAGCACAATGTTATCTCAGCAGAAACATTTGCTAGGATAAGAGCTGGTGAGCAACTTATTCTGGCAAATTGTACAAAGCTTGTTGCTTATGGAGGTGAAGAGATTCAAACCGAAGGCTCAGTGGTGCTTTCATGTTACTCAGCTGGGAACAGTTCCAGCTTGCAATTTTATGTAGTCAGAAGACCTGTACAGTCATTAGTAGGTCTCCGAGATGGTTTAAAAATGAAACTGCTTTCTTTTACCAAAGAAGTCCATCATGTGAGCACATGTTCTGATTTCACCAGTGCTGTTATGCTGATATTTTTGAAGACAAGCTAGGTGTACTTCCAGTTGTGTACTCCATGAAATTAGACCCAGAGGTCAGTCCAGTGGTCCAGACCAGCGAGAAGAGTTTCAATAGCTGTGCTGGGCAGATTCAAAGTCCAGTTAGATAAAATGGTGCAGCAAGGTGGGATTTGTCCAAATATAGAGCCAACTGAATGGGTGTCTTCCATGGTAGTTGCTCATAAGAAAAGCTCAGATGAAATCAGAAAATGTATTGACCCAACAGACTTAAAGAAAGCATTAAAGAGACCCCACCATCCTATGCATACATTCAAGGAAGTTGCTACCCTCATGCCAAATGTTTTTTCAGTCTTAGATGCAGATAGCGTTCATTTTGGCAAGTAATGCTTGATCGCTAATCTTCACTACTGACTACATTCAGTATGCCATTTGGTATATACTGATTTCTCAGAATGCCTTTTGGAATAAATTCTGCGGGTGAAGACTTTCAGTGTGCAATGGAGCAATTTTTTTCAGGCTATCAGTGGGCTATAATAGTAGATGATTTACTAGTTCGAGGCAGTGGGGAAGCAGAGCATGACTGAAACCTGAGGAAAGCTCTGGACAAATCACACCTTGCTGCACCATTTTATCTAACTGGACTTAGACTCTGCCCAGCATAGCTATTGGAACTCTTCTTGCTCGTCTGACCACTGGACTGACCTCTGGGTCTAATTTCATGGCGTGCACAACTGGACGTTTACCTAGATTGTCTTCAAAAACATCAGCTGAATCCTCTGAAATGTAAATTCAGGCTACCAGAAGTTACTTATGTTGGTCATTTACTTACCAGTTTAGGATTGCAACGAGATCCAAACAAACAGCCATTCTTGAGATGCCAGCTCCAGACAATGTCCAAGCCTTACAGCATTTTCTTGGTATGGTTAACTATTTGGGCAAGTTTATACCAGACTTCAGTGAATTATCAGTGCCCTTAAGAGAGCTGACATGCAAAAATGTTACCTGGTCATGGTTAGAACACCACCAAAGAGCATTTGATAACCTAAAACAGAAAATTGGCAGTCTATCAACGTTAAGATACTATGATGTCCACAAACCAGTAATTCTTTCCTGTGATGCTTCAAAGTTCGGTCTTGGTGCAGTTATTCTTCAAGAGGGCAGACCAGTAGCCATATAGAATGTATATGCGTATAGAACTCTTACCCAAACTGAGATGCAGTATGCTCAGATTGAGAAGGAACTTTTGGCAATTGTGTTCGCATGTGCAAAGTTCCATGACTATATTTATGGACGAGCTATCCAGATGGAGACTGATCATCAACCTCTAGTCACTATTTAAAAGAAGCCAATGCATACAGCTCCAGCAAGACTACAAAGAATGATGCTCAGATCACAAAAGTTGTTGTTGTGTCTTTCGGCTTATCCCGATTAGGGGGCGCCACAGCACAAAAGTACAACTTCAAAATGGTCTATAGAAAAAGTAAACTTCTATCTCTGGCTGATACCTTATCCAGAGCTCCAGAAGTACCACAGCAAAGCGTAATGCAGAAAATTTTGACTTCAGTGTCATGTAAGTGCGTCATTTTTCTTCCACAAGACTTGATGAGAGATCATATAAAGACTGATCCAGTTTTGCAAAACCTCAACCACTTCATTAATGTTGGATGGCCATCAAAGCAGTCTTGTGTACCGATAGAAGTGCAACCTTATATTCCTTACAGAGATGAGATATTGATGGAAGATGTTATCATTTTCAAAGGTCCTAAAGTTGCCATTCCTACTTCTTACAACATGAGTGCATCCAAATTTTGCATCATGACCACCCAGGCTCCAAAGCTACCAAAATAAGGGTTAGAGTATTAGTATTTTGGCCTTCTCTGTCAAAAGATATTGATAAAATACTCTCATCTTGTTCAGTATGCAATAGTACTAAACTGCATTTGCAAAAAGAGCCACTTTAGCTAAGCCAGATACCTGAACTACCTTGGTCAACAGTAGCCACTGACCTATTTGAGTGGAATAGTCACCATTACTTACTGTTGGTAGACTCTTATTATTGTTGTTATTTCTGACAATGGTGCCCAGTTTACCAGTCGTCTATTTCTGAAATTTGCAAGAGAGTCTGACTTTATCCACATTACTAGTAGTCCTGAGTACCCACAGTCAAATGGCCTGGCTGAACGTGCAGTACAAAGTGCAAAGCAATTACTAGAGAGGTCAAAGAGTGATGATACCGATATTTTCTTGAATTTGCTTAATCTGAGAAATGTACCCTATGACAATTGGCTCACCTGCTCAGAAACTTCTGCCTAGGCAAACCAGAACAACTTTGCCTATCAGTTCTAGTTTGTTGGTGCCCAGTGCTAAAAACACCAGAGCAGTCAAAGCCCAACTGTTTAAAAAGTGTTCATTCCGGAAGTCCAACTATGATAAAATGAGCAGATTTCTTCGTCCATTGAAAGGAGAGATAGTGAGGATGCAAATGGCAAAAAGGTTTGATCAAACTGGTCAAGTGAAAGGTGTATATGCCAAGCTGAGATCTTACTTAGAATCTGAGTGTATAGAATACAGAAGAAATCGCAGGCATTTTCCTGTGTCTGAATTGATGCTGCAGCATTGTACCTGTGATACAGACTCTAGATCTCAGAGCAATCCAGATGATGATCCTGTTGAAAGGCATGTCTCAGCACATATTCCCATTCCTGATAATGCCCCAGGTGTTCCTGAAGTTGAACATTCATTAAAGACAGTCTGTTGCTAAACCCAGTCCTAATTTTTATGTCACACGATCAGGTCGTTTTTCTAGACCTAGTGTAAAATACACGGCAAACTGGACATGATTGTTTTTACTTATAATTAGTTCTGTGTAATTGCATGTGAAAGGATCGTTTCTGTACAATTGCATGTCGATGATTATTGTCATTACTACTGTGCATGACCTGTTTCTCAAAGATGGGGGATGTAGAATAGAGCGTGTGTTGAGACTTTGAGGCATTTAAAAGTAAGAGGAGGTGCATATAAAGAGAGAGTATGTGCAGGCAACAGTGCCATTTTGAGTGAACAGCCAAAGTGTTAACATGTATGAGTGCAGTAGTCAGTTTGCTAGTTTGTTTACATTACTAAGCCTCAATCCTGATGTGTTTGTATGTAATAAAGTTGCTTGAACTGAACCCACAACTGTTTGTTTTATACTGACCAGACGAGCGATAGATACTATTTCTTTTATGATGGAATTTTTTGAAGGGGGCTGTTCTCAGGTTTCTAACATTGAGAAGTCTTATAAGTTCCTACAGATGGAGTCTCCTAAGCCTTCTTCTGTCCCTCCTGTCTCGGCTTCCCTTTTAGATACCTTTTCAGCAACTTCTATGACCCCGTTTTCTCAAACCAGCCCCTAAGAAACCTGAAACATTTTACAAGGTACCTAATGAGTGTAAGTTTCTATATAAATGTCCTTTGGAGTGGCGGTGTCTTCTGACGAACCCTGTAAGCTTTGGCCTACTACTAAACTACTCCTTCTGACAGGGACAGTAGAGCTATGGAACAGCTGGGCAAGAATATATCTACTGCTGCCACCTTGGCCTTTCCACCTATTAATTAACAGACTAGTATGACCATGTATGTTGTAGCCCTTCTTTCTCAGGCTTCCCAGGCTGACTCAGACTTTCCTGATTCTGAAGGGAAGGCCTTGGCCCTCTCTGTACTGGGCTCTACTTCTCAAGTAGCCAGCCACATTATTAAATGTAGTTATGATGCAGCTGATACCTGCTCTAGAGCTTTTGGTTCTGTTTTGAGGTGTTACTCTTGGCTTAGTCTCCAGCCTTTGCCTGATGATATTAAGGCTAAACTGATGAATGCTCCTCTTGATAATAAGTTTGGTTCTGTGGCTGCTGAGATTTTTAAGTCTGTGCAGGGTAAGGATAAGGCCTTGCAGGAATTGAAGCATATTTTTGTTTCTACTATTCCTAAGTTCCAGAGAAATTATTAATCTAAATCTGCTTTTGTTCATAGACAGTCTCACACTCCTCCCAAAGGTAAGAAAGGGTTCTAGGCGGGTCCATCCTGGTAAGTCTGCTCAGACTCCCACTTCTCAGAAACCTCCCTTTCAAGACAAGCCAGATTCTATCTGACTGTTTGCTTCTCACCTTTTTCAATCCTTCTTCCTGGGGTTTCAGTTACAGCCAGACAGTTTCTAAGGGCACTAGGATTCATGGCTTCCACTATTCCTATGCTTCCTCTAGTCAGGCTTCACTGTTTCCTAATGTCAGTATTGTCCCAGCCCTTCATCCTCTACATTTTCTAGTCCTCCTTCCATGCCTCAAGCTCAAGCTTCAGTGGTGGATTCATCAGTGGTCTCTCACCCTGAGACTTCCTTTTCAGCCTCCAGTCTCTTCTCAGGAACTTTTTTGCATGCCTCAGACACATGGTTGGAAGCCTCTTTTGGTCCCCTGAAGTTCCAGGGTCTTTTACTCCCCTTCAGAGGTCAGACCACATCAATATCAAGGAGATGAGATCTTCTTTTCACACTTCAGACCTTTCATTCCCTTTGTCTTCCAAGGCACCTCAAAATTTTTACAGACAATGCAACAGTGATGTGGTACATCAGCAAACAAGGGAGTACACAGTCATACCTTCTTTGCAGGCTAGCTGTTCAAGTTTGGGATCTAGCTGTCCAGTATCAAGTGACTCTTCAGGCTGTATACATTCCTTCAGAGCAAAACATAGTGGCACACTCCTTGAACAGGTCCGAAACGCAGGCTCATGAATGGATGCTTCATAGAGATGTATTTCTGGACATTGTCCATACTCTTCCGGTAGATTTTTGCCTGCCCTATGAATAGACCACTTCCTCTTTTTTGCACCAGAGTCCTAAGTCTTCGGGCTTGGAAGGTGGATGCCCTATATTTTTCTTGGAAGGGGATGTTTCTCTATGTCTTCCCTCCCCTTCTTCTATTTCTGTGGGTCCTGCATAAGGTAGAGTAGGACTCTCCCAAAAATCTCGTTAGTGACTCCCTTTTGGCTTGGTTCCCTCTTCTGCGCCTAGCCAAGGGCAATCACCACAAGTTACCTCACAGAGTGGACCCACTCACACAAGACAAAAGGGGTCTTTAATGTATACTCACTTGTCTACTCTTTAACTGACATTGTTTGTGATAGGGTTTTGATCCCTTTTAGTCACCTTTTTTTCTGAGGACGTGCTTAGGGTTCTTCACGAGGCCAGAAAACCCACTATCAGGAAATCATGCATGTCCAAATGGAAGATATTTTTTTGTTTGGTGCCTTGCTTGTAACCAGGATGCACTTTGTGTGGAGATCCCTCTGGTTCTCTTTTTTGTGTGAATAGCTCCATGCTGGGTTAGCATATTCTTTTGTTAAAGCTCACATTTTAGCTGTTACTGCTTGTCTGCCATTAACTCCTCCTTTGGCCTCTAGGTTTGAGGTCAAGCAATTTCTTAAAGGTGTCCTTTATATTGAACCTCTAAGGAAGCCTACGCTACCTTCATGGGACCTTAATTTTGTTCTTGAAAAATTGACTCTGTCTCTGGCTCCTTCTGAGCCTGCAGCTTCAGCTTCATTACAGCATTGTATGTGAAAGATTGTTCCTTTGGCCCTTACTTAGCTAAGAGAGTGTCTGAACTCCAAGCTCTTATGGCTGTTCCTCCTTTTTTAGTTTTTCATAGGGACATACTCTCTCTTCATACTAACCCTTCTTTTATATCTAAGGTGGTTAATGAATTGTCCCTTAATCAGTCTATTAATTTGCTCTCCCTTCTTCCTTCTCAGCAGTGTGCTAGTGCGAAGGTTCTTTGCACCCTGGATTTGCATAGGCAGCTCAGATATTTAGATAAAACTAAAGCCATTCGCAAGTCTGACCAGATTTTTGTTTTCTTTCATCAAAGATCCCTAGGTTTCGCTGTTTCTAATTGAACCATTTCTTCATGGATCTCTAAGACTATTTCTTTTTTTTACCCCTTTCATGGGAAGCACCTTTCTGTCTCTGTAAAGGCTCATTCTACCAGTGCCGTGGCTTCTTCTGGTGTTTTTTCAATGGATTAGATACCAGTTCCATCCTTGAGGCTGTGGACCTCTGCCCATACCTTTACTAAGCACTACAGGTTAGATGTTTTCAAAGGAAGAGCTTGCTTTGCCAGAGTTCTCCTGCACTGATTTCTTGAGGGCTCTTCTGGGCCTTCCTCTCCCCAAGTTGCATCTTGAGCTTTTGTACTGGACATAGTACAGTTTGTGTAAAATGTTACCATAACAGTATATATCCTTCTCTTCACTGTTGCAGTGTTCTTTCCTTCCCTTTTCCCCTTCTGCTGTACACTTTCTCTTCTGGATGCATATGTTCCTCCTCTTCCTATGAATGTTGTTCCTCCTGGGGCTATTCATTTCTGAGGCATGAACATCCATACGTCACCTTTATGCCATGCACTTGAGCAGGGAGGATATGCGTGACGTACATCTGTAAGATCCTGAGGCTTTGGTATACTGGCCAGATGTTGGGCTACCGATGACAGGGAATCCCTTTAGATAGTGCTGTAGTGAAGAGAAGGACATCTACTGTTACAGTAAGATTTTACAGGACTGTACTTTTTTCTCTTGTGTACATGATTTGATTATAAATATGAAGGGCAGAAATTGGATGAAGGAAATAATTATGATGGAAATACAAAGATGGTAAGTTTAAAATTAAACAAGGAAAAAAGTAAAAGGTTTAGAGACATTGTTAAATTATGGTTTGCATTTTACAGTGCATGATGTAGGTATCACAAGAGTTGAATTTATAATTTGAAAAATGGCATACAACAAACAAGAAAATGGTTGTGAAACATGTTTCAGCTGTGATACAAAGAAGTGTATTAGTAATGTGCTCTGTCATACTGGAGAAATGTATCTACATAGGTGGGATGTATATGTTTCCAAGTGGTATTGAAAGAGTTAAAAATGTTTTTGGTAATTTGTGTGGCTCAAGACTTAACCCTATTAGAGGGGGAATATTGTGCTGTGGTAAAAATGAAGGTAGATTAGGCTTATAATTATTAAATCTGAAATAAATGTCTGTCTTTATTAGTTGAAGCTGTACTGAACAAGTGCTAAATATCTCATCTTTCCTTTACATGCCAAATCCTCTTCAACCTTTCAGAATAAGTCTTTACTTACTGAAAGATTAATAAAGGTGATTTATTATGCAGTAGCAGCAGATGTAGTAATCCAACAAGATTCGAACAAGTCGGAACTTGTTAGTTACTGTAACTGTCTCAAATAACAGTGTTGATGAACTGAACCAAACAGTAGCTGAAGATTGCTCAGACTTCTGTAGCTCTGAAGAATGAATTGCTCTTTTCCTCTGTAATGGCAGAACCAAGACAAACTGCAGTCATTTCTGGACTACTGAATATTTGAACTGCTGGACATTTGAACTGACTTCTGTGTCAATCTTCTAAGTATCTGAACTGCCTTCTGTCTTGCAAGTATTAAGTATTTCTCTTAATACTAAAACCATGTAAATTTCCTGTAAGTTTTACATGCCTCTTTAATCTTGGTTATTGCATGTTTTAGTACCAAATGTTCTACACATTCTGTTAGCACATCTCAACCGTATCAGTGCATAGGCCTGAAAGTTATTTCACTGAGCTCATTTGTATCCTTCACTGAAACGTTCCTTTCTGTTGAAACTACATTTACTGAAACTCTATGTAAAATGTGAAATACAAAATGAAGATATAGGCCTGTTTTAACACTGCTGTATTGCTAGGCTTATGCAAAGAGAATACTGTATTTATGTAGGATTTATTCTGACAAAACCATATTTACATGAGTTCTTATCTTACAGTAATTGGCAAAGTTGAATTACTAAGTAGAAAATGAACTGACAAACGAAAAACTGAAGAAAAGAACACACTGTGAACAAACACCAATACTTCACTCAGCTCGATGAAGAAATAAATGTAAAAAGCCGTTCTTATTCACTTTAATACCAAAACAAAATAAAATTAAGCACTTTTCGTTTGGTAAATATCCAAACTTCTTCAGATGTAGAGCAAGAACAAAAACAGTCAGCCCAGCAAAAATCCACTCTGTATCATGAAGAGTAAATTGATTAATTGCCTGCAAGTGGATCACAGCACTCATTTAAAATTACATTTCACAGTTGCATTATTTTGCTAACAAGACCAAAATGAACCTAAAAACTTCAAGACTTTACAAACATCATGACACAATAGAAATTATTACTTTTGCTAAGAATAAATATAAATATATGTGAATATGTAATAAAACTAACACCCATCCCTGACCTAATTACTATGTAGTATTATGAAAACATAATCTGTACAAAACAAAGTATATAAAAGCATAATATAAAAAATTATTAATTCATGACTTCATTATATCATATTAATACTTTGTCAATAAATATTTAGTTTTGGTATTAAAGTGAATAAGAACGGCTTTTTACATTTATTTCTTCATCGAGCTGAGTGAAGTGTTGGTGCTTGTTCACAGTGTGTTCTTTTCTTCAGATTTTCATTTTCTACTTGGAGTATGGCAACAGGCAACTCACATAACACCAGCACTGGTGATGCATTGGTTCAAAGTGAAACAACGGAAACCGGAAATTTAACTCAACTTCTTCAGTTAATGAATACCTGACTAGAGAGTTTAACTGCTAGAGTTGAACAACTCTCACAATCCAGCAGGGGAGACATGGAAAGTCCTAATGCCAATGGTCTGACCAGAACTTCAACCGGACATCCAGAGGCTTTTATCCAACCTCAAGTGACACCCAGCCAACGCACAAAAGGAGCAGCAGTGAGTAATGTTCCTTCGATCGATCCGCAAGAGTGGCAGTTCTCGCCCAGACATATCCACTTGGTTCCAGGGCTAATGGGCACACAGGATGTTACAAATTGGCTTAGAGACGAAATTGATTTGGAAGATCAACAGAGGCAAATGGACACTGTGGAGCTGGCCAGTAACCATGTGAGTATTAGTGATAAACTGAAACTGTTTGAAGTCAAGTTACTTGAAGTAAAGAAGCTCCAGTTGGAGCTTAATTATTTTGACAAATGCTTGAAAGATAGCATAGAGCCAAAAGGCTTGAGATAGTGGCAGTTTCCAACAGGCTTGATTCCTGGGTCACTGTTTTATAAGGAACTGATTGATTTATTCAACAACCAGGGGCTGGATTTACTTAGGCATATGTCTAAGCATTACCAGTCGCAAATCAGTTCCCTGGCAGGGGAAGTTATGGAACTTGAAAAGACATCAAGTCGGACACGGTTTTTGACAGTTACCGATTTGATTGTGATCGCATTTTTACCAGCATAGCACAACAGCTGGAGAGGCTTAAGTCCACAAAGATCAAGAAACTTCAGAGAGACTTAAAAGCCTATGCTGAAGGGAAAGCTTTTCCTGAACCTCCAACCTCCCAGGTCTGTGCAGAAATATATAATAAACATAACCAGAGACCAAGCATGAATCAAAACAGTTATGTTGATGGACAAGACCAGCGGGAGTCTGAAACTAGTAAATTTGGTGAACAACATAATACTTATAGTGCTAACTTTATAAATACAAATTTTGGTTTGGGGAATGTGCAAGATACTTTTGATGATAGAAATGAGAACAATTTTCACAATAACCAACCACAACAGTTTCAAAAAAACTTCCAGGGGGGGGAGGGGGAGAAAATGGAACTCAAATTCAATGCAGTCTAGGAGGGTGTACAATACACGCAGTAACAAGAGATCTTAGGTTCAGAAGTGGTCAACCCAGCAGTGATGGAAGCAGTTCATCAATGTAGGACAATTGTAAATAAAAGGTGATTTTAAAGGGTTTAATTACACTGAGTATCCCATTGATGAACAACTAGTGGAACTTTTTGCAAAAGGAATGACATTTGTACCTACGAACAAAAGTAATTTATCTGAAGTATTGATTGATTTCAGATTGTTTACTAGAAAATTAAATTTAACAGTCCTGTTGGGTAATTCTGCTTATAGTAATCAAGAATTAAGAGTTGCTAGCATAATCCTTTAGTTGGTATGTTTGAATTGTTATGTGAGCTTGAACTTCGAAAGTTGGTCTGTCGCAGTAAAAAAAGTGTTTGTAACCCTCTTGAAGAAATGCAGTTGTTTTCCAATTTTAGGAGGCTTCCTATTCGCATCATGCAACCGGATAAAGGGGGTGGACTGGTTGTCATGGACATACTACATTATAACAACAAAATGAATCCGTTATTATAGAAGGAATACTTACGTGGAGGTTTGTCAGAAGAAAAATTCAGACGAGTCACTTCTGCCTCAGGTGATGAAAAACTTCTTTATTAGCAGCTAACCAGATTACACATCATGTTGGCCAAGATTATCTCCTTCTCTGGTCAACTTGTTTACTGACATCACCTTTTATACTGCAAGCAAAACAACTTTTTGTTACATTTAAACATGTTTACTACAAATCACCTCAAACCAACAGTTGGTACAGAATGTTCAAGAAGCACAAAATGTTCAGTTCAACAATGGTAGCTCAAATTTTCCAGGACACACAGCCTGCTTCAGTAAAGTAACTCTTACTCGGCCGTGCGTCCTTATCCCAGGCTTCACAAAGCTATAACCAAGTCTCTTTATTCTGAAAAGCAGAAAACAAATATTATTCAGGTTCATAAGCAATGCTGCATTTTGTTCACAGATGAGGCCCATCTTTGATAGGCATATCCCAACAAATAACATGTTCACTTTGCAAGAAGAGGAAAAAGACAAATAACAGTATGTTTTTAAAACTTTTCTCTTAACATTTCCCCCCTGAAAACACTTTTTATTTGTCTTTTTATTTCAGCAATATATGGTAAAAACTAAGTTTTTCTTTGCATACATTACTTCATTGGCAAGACAAACTTTTAAACTTCAAAAACATTTGTAAAAAGTCTCATTTCAATGTTTTCACTTTCACCAGTCTGTTGCAATTGCTGGTACATTGTCTTCGTAACAGCAGTATCAACCAGTCTTTGTAGAAGACCTCTGATACAGGGTATACAACAGCAACCACATACCACCACGATAGCCGCAGCGACTTCAACGGACACCAGGAAACTGCTGATGAGATGACTCAATTTTCCAAACCACGCTTGTAGAAAGTCTGTAAAGGGATTATTTACCCCAGAGTTCTCTGCCAATTCTTCGGATAACATTTTCAAACCTTTCAAAGCTCGAGTGATACTTCCGTCAGGCGCAGTATTGTTTGGAATGTACGTACAACAGAAAGTCCCAAACATCCTGCAAACTCCTCCTTCTTTGGCCAAGAGCATATCCAACGCAATTCAATTCTGCCATGCCACCTGCAAAGTGGCCTCTAGTTGTTCAGCAATTCCTTTCAATGCGTCTTTGGTATAGTTCACAAAACGCTGCTGGTTATAGTAAATGTAGTTGATCCAGTCCACATTCTTATTAGGTTGAATCCAGACAAAGATGGATGTAAAACCAGCTGCTGTTTGGTTTATTGCTTTGTATTCATCAGGTACGCGTCTTGGTATGCCAATGCTATCGATGTAGACACCGTTATCGAAGGATTGCTTCGGTGCCTCTCTTTTTCTCTTACTTAACCACTTCGGCTTTATTTTAGGTTCTCTTACGAAATTGCTTGCTGGAACTGGGAAAATGTAGAATGGCAGAATTAACTTTACAAGTGCACAAGTTCCCTTTCAAGGAATCGTAAGCCTTGATCTGAGTTTGTTGTCTCCACATAACCACGATACGTCTGCTAAACTATGAGTTTGGTTCTCCAGAAATGGATTCTCATTGCCATTCACAGTAACATTGCAATAGTTCTGTCCCATATTGCCATAATTCTTCCCTGTGCCATCTCTGGAAATGCACATATACGAACCTGGATAGGAAATCGCTGCAGGCGGTTTCTCAACTTTGCTTATGACTGGAAAACGCTGGGTTTCATTTTTGCATTTATCTTCAGTTTTGTTGAAGAATAATTTTAACAGACACGTTAGGTTACCTTCATCTTGCATCAATGGGACTGTCGCTAGTTGCTGTTTACCTTCAGCGCAAGAAACACAGTTCTCACGATGTGCCTCTTGGGTACTATATCTAACCCAAGATAACCATTCATTGTGGTGTACGAATCCAGTCTCGAGTAACAATTGTTCTTCTTCTGTGAAGGCAAAATCTGCTTTACTTGTAGCATTTTTAAGGCTTTGCACTTTAAGTTGGAGGGTCCCCAAAGGATCAGTTCCAATTGAAAGAGACACTCCGATTCCATAAACACCTGAATCACTTTCTTGTGGTGACACAATGGTTATAGTAATTACTTCGGTACCTTGGAAATGCGCAATTTTTATTCTTTGTTGCCTGCTTTTATCTTTCTCTGGTATCACTGCACCACTTGTTTCCCATCCATTCACATCTGTTGACCACTAAACATTTGACCAGGACGTACAGTCTCTATTGCACAAATATTTTGCACGAGTCAAGAAATCATTATTGTTCCATTTAGAACAGTCCAAAATTCCTTCACAAAGTTTCACCTTAAACACAGTAGTAACACCTGTTTGCGCTTGCAGCACCACCATTCCTTTTTCTCTTGCAACTGTTCCTTCTCGCAAGGACATATTTACTTTCGCCACCAAAATCATCATCATGTAACAGTTCAAGTACCAGTTGAACGTGGCCATCCTCCCCAAGGACTACCTCGCGCCGTTGGTTTCTTCACTGAGTTTGAGACCAACTAACCCCTATTGGGCTAATCCCCCTTTGTAGCCAGACTTTGCGCTCAGAGGTCCGGTGGAGTTTGACCAACATCAGTGGCAGAAAGAAGAGCCTTGAGTTTTTTACAGTGGGTGATATGTATCCACAAAGTCCTCTCAGCGATCTTTACAGCCGTAGGTGTCGAGATAAGTACTTGGTATGGGCCTTCCCACCTGGGGGATGACCAATTCTTTCTCTTCACAATTCGGATCCACACCCAGTCCCCGGGTGCCACGCTTAACAAGGTTTCATTTCTGGAATCTGCAAAGGAGTCATTGGTTACAAGAGACTTGACATTTAGCAGCTTCTTCATATAATCCGCTAGATCCTCACCCTCCTCACTTTCTGCTGGCAACAATCCTTGCCACTGCGGGACGCAATATGGTCTCCCAAACAAAAGTTCAAATGGTGTAAGTCCTTTGTAGGAGGGTGAGATTCGCATATACAGGAGTGCCAAAGGAAGGCACGTAGTCCATGATCTATGTGTTTCTGCCATAAGTTTGCGGAGCTTAGTCTTCAAGGCACCGTTGTGTCTTTCCACCAGTCCAGCTGACTGGAGATGGTAAGCACAATGGTACTTGAGATCAATTTGAAACACTTGACCCAACTTCTGAACAATCTGGTTAACAAAATGAGACCCATTATCACTGTAAATGCGTCTTGGTAAACCAAATCGGGGAATTATTTCTGTAGTCAAAAGTTTTGCTACTATTTGTGCATTCGGGTGCTTTACTGAAAAAGCTTCTACCCATTTAGAAAAGGCATCAATAATGACTAAACAGAACCTTTTTCCCCTCTGAGGGTGTCAATTCAATAAAGTCCATACAGAGTGTGTGGAATGGATATGGAGGGGTAGGGAATGCCTGCTGAGACTTTTTACTCCCCCCTGAGCATGATACTTTGCACATAATAAACAAGATAAACAGAATTGCTTTGCATAAGTTGAAAACCCCTTGCACCAAAACACCTTAGACACTATTTGAATCATCGTCTACTCCTACATGGGCAGGTCCATGGCTAACCAATGCCGCATACCTAAAAAGGTTTGAGGGTAATACCATTTTGCCATCTGATGCCCTATACAACCCATCCTGTTGAGTGATACCATATTTCACCCAACGACATTTTTCTTTCTGTGTTGTCAATGTTTGTATTACTTTTAGTGTCTCTAAGTCTAAGAGGTGTCCGGGCTCTAAATCATTGTCATGTAAAAGCAAATCATTTTCTTGAGCTGCCTTTTTTGCAGCCATATCAGCAAGTGCATTTCCCCTGGAGACAGGATTTTTTCTGTTGGTATGTGCGGAACATTTACATATCGCTATCTGAAGTGGTAGTTGCACTGCATCTAATAACTGTAAAATTAAATCTCTGTGATTTATTGGTTTGCCAGTCGCAGTAACCATTCCCCTATTCTTCCATTGTTGAGCGAAAACATGTACAGTGGAGAAAGCATATTGACTATCTGTGTAAATTGTCACTTTCTTACCCTCCCCTAAGGTACAAGCTCGAGTCAAAGCCACCAACTCAGCTTCTTGTGCAGAATAAATGTTTGACAATCTCTTTGCCTCTAAAACTTCAGTTTCTGTGGTGACAGCATACCCTACTAGTGTTTTTCCTACAGTGTCTTTCTTTGCTGATCTGTCTACAAACAAAACGAGATCAGAATCTACCAACGGAATGTCCGTTAAATCTGGTCGGGGAAGCACTTTGTCATGAATGCTGTCTAAACAAACGTGTGGAGTACCTTCTTCTGGAGTCGGCAAAAGTGTCACCGGATTAAGAGTAGTACATCTTTCTATGGTCATATGAGGTTGTGTCAGCAGCACTGTCATACATGACAAATGTCGACTAGGTGATAAAAAGATTATCTTATCTTGCAAAAGTATAGTAGCAACTGAATGTGGAACCCGCAATTGTAATGGGTGGAACAAAACTAATGGTGCTGAGGCTTGTACTGCCATGGCGGCTGCCACTACGACTTGAACACAATGCGGCAATGCCCTTGCAACAGGATATAATCTGGAGGAGTAGAAAGCTATCGGTCTCTGTTTATCCCCATGTACTTGTACCAGAACCGAAGTCATATATCTTCCTTTACAATCAACCATTTGTATAAACGGCTTAGAATAGTTCGGAAAACCCAAAACAGAGGATCCTGCTATCAATTGCTTAATTCTATTAAATGCCTGTATTGCCGTATTTGTCCACTGTATATTTTTCTTAGCTGCCATGGGAGTGTCATAGATCAGTGCGGTCAATGGCCCTACTTCCTCAGCATAGTTAGGGATCCAACTTCTACAAAAATTAGTCACACCTAAAAAGGACATCATCTCCCGCTTAGTTGTAGGCATATAGGTGCCTCAAGAATTGCTTGTTTTCTTTTGTTCTCCAATTGTCTACCTGCCTGCGAAATTAAATAACCCAAATACTTTACTTGTGCTTTCCACAATTGTAATTTTTTTTTATTTACCTTATGTCCTTGCTCAGCTAAAAAACTAAGAAGGGCAAGGGTATCCTTTCTACAACTTTCCTGCGTGGGTGAGGCCAACAAAATATCATCTACATACAACAGAACCTGGCTTCCCTCTGGGGGAACAAATTGAGCCAAATTCGCAGCCATTTCTTGTGCAAATATTGTCGGACTCTCACAATAACCCTGTGGCAATCTGGTGTAGGTGTATCTTTTACCTTGATAAGTGAATGCAAACCAAAATCTACTCTCCTTATGTAGTGGTATGGAGAAAAAAGCATTGCTTATATCTATGACAGAAAAATATCTGTTCTGAGGTAGTAAATCAGTAAGTAATGTATAGGGGTCAGGGACCACCGGTGCTCTTGGGATCACAGCTGAATTAACTGCTTGTAAATCCTGAACCAACCTCCATGACCCATCCGGTTTCTTCACAGGAAACAACGGGGTATTGCAGGGTGAATCTGGGCATTCAACAATAATTCCTACCTGTTTTAGCTGCTCAATCACTGGCTTAATTCCTTCCTCCGCTTGTTTACTTAGCGGGTATTGGTGCTTACGAGGTCTAAAACCTGACTTTGGAGTTATACAAACTTCACCTGCTGTTTTCATCAGTCCCACATCCCCTTTACCTTTTGACCATAAATGTACAGTTAAGGCACTTAACGCACTATCTTCTTCTTGAGTTAGAAAGATTTGTCATGCCATTTCTGTTTTGTCATCCCTGAGGTGCATGCTTGGTTGTGCCCAAGTTACCCAATTTAATCTTTGTACCTGGATCTGTTGATCCTTCAACTGACTTTCGGACATTGTGTCCCAATTCGTTACCTTTTTCGCCAAATCTACCCAATGTATCCCCACCGCTTTAGTAATTGAAATATGTTGGCTATAACCTGAGCGATATAAATAACTCATTTCCTTGGTCAAAGTACAGGTCGCTACTGTATTACCTTGTGTATCCCAAAATATATCATTCAAAATTATCCTTGCACGTTTGTGCTTAAAGAATTCTTTTTCAGATTCTTTATCCGGTCCAGGGGCCTTTCTATAGAACATTGCACAATGTAAGTGCGCCGCAACCCGCTCCTAGATTTACTTAAAGCTAGGTTGATCAAATCTGTATCAACCCTCCCTGGGCCATTTGAAATCAAGTCCTGGCTATACCAGTAAAACAAGTCTTGTACTCCCTGTACCACCAAGCCAGCCGCTAACCTTTTCGCTTCAATGCCTTTAGGTGTGGGAATTGCTGCTATTCCAAACAAATGCATCAAATCTCTTCCCAGCAAATTAACTGGACAAACTTTCGATATAATTACCCTACACCTAACAGTTTGGTTTGTTTGCAGATCTGTGAACAATAGAGGATGAGACAGTGGTTCCTTATAGATTTTCCCGTTTGCCGCTTTCACAAGGACAAACTCATCTGTTTCGCAGTTCGGAGGCAGAACTGCTGGACCCAAAAGTGTACGCGATGCACCTGAATCACATAAAAACTCCACTTTTTGTCCCTCAACCAAAAACTCTTATCATGGGTTTTTGATCTAGATGCATAGCAATACCCAAATTTGCCAGGTTTATGACTTCACAGTCACAATCCCGCCCTTCCTTATGAGTGTTCTGACATTCATCGCAGAGAGTGTCTGCCTCATCATCATCACAATAATGAATTTGGCGCCTTCCTTTACTATCCGTATAGTCATGCGGAGCCCTTGTTCGTAAGCTGTGGGGGATGTTGCCACTCTTCACAGTCGGCAGCGAAGTGCCCACGTCTACCCCATTTAAAACATTCTCCACGTTTTAACCTTCCCTCATATTCCTCTGAATGTCCACCCAGTTTATTTAACGTGTCCCATTTTGGGCCCCCACTTTTTTTATGCCACCACGGCACCCTTGCCCCCTTTGATCCTGTACCAAGAATATACCACCATCGTCCCCTACTGCTAACACTTGTACTTTCTTTTTCTTTTTTAAATTGAAATGTCGCTCAGCATGCCATGCATATTCAAACAAAGGTTGCAGTCTACATGTTCTATGATCTACCATATGCTTAGTTATAAAACTACTTATTGGAGCCCTACAACCCTTAAGAAAAGCATTTTTCAATTGCTGTTCATACGGACTATCATTGGTCTGATCCTGCGGAATCATCATTCCACAATGGTTATTGAACACTTCTGTCAGTCTTACAATATAGTGATCTACAGATTCATCATCATTTTGAATGCACTGATTTATTACTGTCCAATCTGCTCTTGGATGCCACTTATCAGAAATTCTCTTTAACAGATCAGTGACTCGCGTGTCTAACACCCCAGAATTATGCTTTAATGTAGTGCCGTCATCTGCCTTACATGTCCAAGTACCACAAACTAAGTGCCAATCTGGACCCAGGATTTGTCGCACTACTTGTTCTACTTCTAAACCATTTAGATGATCACTTAAACGCATACCAACTATGTCCTCAGAAAACTTTTGAAAATTAACCTTGGGATGAGGAATACCATCTGTAGCTCGTTTTATGTCCTCTCTAGCCCAGGGACGATAAACTAAAATAGTTGGCTCTTGTCCAATATCCCCTGCTTGTGGGTTTGCAACTTGTATTAAGGGAAGAGCTTCTGAGTAGTCAGAAAGTTTAATGGCCCAACGTCCTTGCCCTGCTGGTCCTGACCTTAACTGCATAGGTTGGTCTACCTGTTGCAAAGCAATCTTGGGTACTACGGGAATTTGCGGGTAAATTGGAGGGGTCACAACACTTCCTTGAGCAGCCAATAACCCACCCTGCTGTACAGATCCCACATCTTCAGACTGATATTGAGGAGGTTCTGCCGGTACGGCAGCAGCAATTTCCCCATACGGTGGGGCAGTTGCCTGCCTTTGTACCACACAAACTGTATGCTCATCCTCCTTATCTAAAAATAAAGCTACTTTTCCACTTGGCACCAGTGATCCCTTTTGATTTATTTTTTCTTTTTTCCTGGCACCGTTTTTCTTTTATAGCTCGTTTATTTGCTTCTTCTAACCATTTTTGTGCTTGGGGAAATCCCAATTGTCTTTGCTTTTTAGTTCTAGTTCCTGCATCTCTTTTCAAATCTCTAACCAATTTTGCACAGGCATTCTTATTCAGTGTACCATCAAAATCATATTTCAACTTCCACTTTTTCAAAAATTTAACATTATTTTTGTTTAAACCTTTCATATACTTAGCATCAACATTTAAACAGACATCACTCTCACACTTGCAGCAACTCAAACCCATGTTTCCCCTAGATTTCTTATTTTAGGACTGTATCAAAGTTATTTTACAGGGCTTAAAATGGGGCTATCTTTAACGGGTGATCCTAACAAAATAATCTTAACAAGTAATCCTACCCACCCTTAACTAAAAATAAAACCCTTGTCGACAAGGTTAAATTAAATTAAAAGAAAATTTATTTTTCATCCTACCTGAACCAGATGAGACTCCGTTTCCCCTTTTCGTTCGGAAACCATCCCTCAGATAGGGATCAGAGAGTGTCCGGCCTCCTCTCAACGACAAATCAGTCGGTGGGCTTTCAGTCGATGGAATCTTAAGATGAGAAACCCTCACCTGCACAGGTTTTTCGGTCTCTCTGTCAGTCTGATCCGTATCTTCGTAGAGGTTTCCGGTCCGAAGGACCAAAATGTCCGAAGAAAAATTCAGACGAGTCACATCTGCCTCAGGTGATGAAAAACTTCTTTATTAGCAGCTAACCAGATTACACATCATGTTGGCCAAGATGATCTCCTCCTCTGGTCAACTTGTTTACTGACATCAACTTTTATACTGCAAGCAAAACAACTTTTTGTTACATTTCTGACCGTTGACAGTTTGCTATGGAAAACTCCTGTGGTAAACATGTTTACTACAAATCACCTCAAACCAACAGTTGGTACAGAATGTTCAAGAAGCACAAAATGTTCAGTTCAACAATGGTAGCTCAAATTTTCCAGGACACACAGCCTGCTTCAGTAAATTAACTCTTACTCGGCCGTGAGTCCTTATCCCAGGCTTCACTAAGCTATAACCAAGTCTCTTTATTCTGAAAAGCAGAAAACAAATATTATCCAGGTTCATAAGCAATGCTGCATTTTGTTCACAGATGAGGTCCATCTTTGATAGGCATATCCCAACAAATAACATGTTCACTTTGCAAGAAGAGGAAAAAGACAAATAACAGTATGTTTTTAAAACTTTTCTCTTAACAAGGTTAGTTTAAACGAAATGAATATAGCTTATAACAGGATCAAAATGTTTATTAATGATTTATTTATTGATGGTTTAACTGACATTAATCTTAATCATTATTTGTCCATGCCAGCACCCAGGATTTCCTTACTTTTTGGGGTTCCCAAGATCCACCTATGCGCCCACTTGTGGACGCCAGGCAATCCATTACCTACCCATGTGCTAAAGTAGTGGATTACATCCTTAAGAAATTTGTCAGCAAGGAGACCCAGATTTGCTGGGATTCATGGTCCTTTTTGGAACAAATTAATGCCTTGGCGTACAAAGAGGAAAATAATTTCCTAACAGTGGAAGTTTGCGATCTCTACTCTTCCATCCCCCAGGATATAGGTACAGAGTTGATACTGGAATTTATCAGGTCTATGGGGAGCTACAGAAAACGAGTTGCGTCTTATTGAGGACCTTTTGGGGATCATCTTGAAAAACAATTACATTCTGTTTAATGACAAGTTTTACCTCCAAAGGATAGGAGTGGCAATGGGGTCCCCTTGTGGAGCCAGTTTTGCGAATTTGGTAATGGCCTCTTGGGAATCAAATTATGTATTTACTAGTCAATGGATGAAAAACATTGTTTTTTATTCTAGATTCCTGGGCGATATTTTTATGATTATTGATGGTGATATGACCTTGGCTACCAATATTGTTAATTTTTTTCAACAGTTCGGTTGTGTTTCTGAGGTTTACCAAGGATTATCAGGAATCTTCAGTCCATTACTTGGATGTGGAACTTAAAAAAATATTCAGGAATCAAAATACACTGCAAATATTTATAGAAAGAGTACTTATTCAAACTCTTTTTTTTTTTTTTGCATTTCTCTAGTGCACATCCTTTAAAACAGAAAAAATCTGTTGTTAAGGGACAATTGGTTCGAGCAGCGCAGATGGTTTCTGGTGAAGTTGACTTTCAACAAGAATGTTTAAATCTTAGGAATATGTTCCTTAACAGGGGTTACCCTTCCAAATTTTTGGTTGGTATTATAAATGAAGTCCAGTTAAAAAGGTCCCAAGGTGTATACAAGCCTATTTTGAACAACTGTCCTATAAATGAATCATTTAATATAGGCACCTGAGTCCTCCCCTTACAGATGTGGTCAATGAACTAGGGGAAGGAAGGAATCATCAGAACAGGACCTTCTCAATTTCATTTGTTTTTACATACAGCCCTGAGGCTGAGCAGATTTGGTCAATAGTTAAAAAATACTGGCATCTCTTCTCAGTGGATAAGGAGATCTCTGCTAAATTGGGGGTATCTCCGACTATTACATATAGGAAGGGACAGAACCTAAAGAAGTTGATGGAAACTACCATAAAACCATCCAATAGGCACGTAGAACTGTATAGGTGTGATGCAGGCAGATATTGTATTTATATTGAAACAGGTGAAAAAGTTAGAGTAAGGAACTACAATTTTTATACTAAGGGCAAGTTTGGTTGTAATTCCAGGTCAGTGGTATACCTTGCACTGGTAAGACCGATCGTAGATTGAGTGACAGGATTTACGAGCACATCTATGCTATTGGCAAACAAAAAAATGTATAATGCTCTAGCTAGGCACTGTAAAGATAACCATGGCCATGGTTTTAAATTTAGAGTCATAACACAGGTAGCTGCACATGAGAATGTGAGGTATTTAGACAGTAACATTGTTAAGTTACACCTCGAAGAACATGAATTGAAATGGCAGTTGTTATTAAACTCCTGTGCCCCCCCCCCCCCAGGTATCAATGAAATTTATTCTTTAGCAAGTATATTAAAATTAAAAAGCTTGCTTAGGTAAAAATGTTTTAGGTAATGTCCTAGGTATTTTTACATGCTATTTGGTTGGATGGTTGGTTATTTATTTTATTTTATTGACAAAGTATTAATATGATATAATGAAGTCATGATATAATAATTTTTTATATTATGCTTTTATATACCTTGTTTTGTATAGATTATGTTTTCATAATACTGCATAGTAATTAGGTCAGGGATGGGTGTTAGTTTTATTACATATGCACATATATTTATATTTATTCTTAGCAAAAGTAATAATTTCTATTGTATCATGATGTTTGTAAAGTCTTGAAGTTTTTAGGTTCATTTTGGTCTTGTTAGCAAAACAGTGCAACTGTGAAATGTAATTTTAAATGAGTGCTGTGATCCACTTGCAGGTAATTAATCAATTAACTCTTCATGATATAGAGTGGATTTTTGCTGGGCTGACTGTTTTGTTCTTGCTCTACATCTGAAGAAGTTTGGATATTTCCCAAACGAAAAGCGCTTAATTTTATTTTGTTTTGGTATTAAAGTGAATAAGAACGGCTTTTTACATTTATTTCTTCATCGAGCTGAGTGAAGTGTTGGTGCTTGTTCACAGTGTGTTCTTTTCTTGAATTACTAAGTGTCGATAACTGTGAGGAAGTATGAAAATATATACAGACAGATATAGACATCTCTCTTTTTATGTGTGTGTGTGTATATGTATATATATATATATATATATATATATATATATATATAAAATTTATATTTATGGGTCCCTATCAAATGATAGAAAGCTCATTTGATGGAAAATCATTTGGCTGAAACCAAAACATAGAAACCTCAAAACACTGGAAACTCATTTGTCTGAAACTCAAAACACTGAAAATGCTATATGCCCTTTCCCCACGGTAGTGTGATCCTGGAGTTAGTATATATAGTTAGGGGGGGTTACTTCATACATTTTAAACCCTACACATGGATAATTATAACTAAAATGAATAACTGTTTGGAGAAAACAATATTTACATAAACTATGTGGTGGGGCTGTGCCCCCCCCCCAACTATATATATATATATATATATATATATATATATATATATATATACTAACTCCAGGATCGCACTACCATGGGGAAAAGGGCATATAGCATTTTCAGTGTTTTGAGTTTCAGTCAAATGAGTTTTCTATCTTATGGTGTCAGTGAAATAAGTTTCTATCAAATGAGCTTTCTATCATTTGATAGGGACCCATATATATATATATATATATATTTCCTCCCTATGTTTGCCTGGGTTTCCTCCAGGTGCTTCGGTTTCCTTCCTCATTCATGGGTGCCGGAACCATAGAGCCAGGGGGAGGGGGAGCCCCCTCCGCCCACTTTTACAGCTGCAAGCTCTGTCGGGAAAATTAATGAAGTGGAGTTTTCACGCTAATTTGGATTCGCGTGCAGAGAACTAACTAAACTAGCTGTTCTTGTTCTCTTGTTACTCTGTGTTACAGGAGTTATGCTGCCGCTGTTCTGTGGTGCTGCCAGAGCCAGAGTCATGCCAGTAAGGGAGTTTTGTTATTTTATTTGCAGGAGTTATGCTATGTGTGTGTGTCTGTGTGTGTGTGTGTGAGTAAAATGCCCCAGTTTAGGTATACCTGGTGGTTAATATTACTCCAGACTTTCACAGAATATTTGGCTCATACTTTTGGTCTGTTCCTCTTAAAATTTGTGTTTTTTCTGGCAAATCAGTGAGAACTGAATTCACTAAATAATGATAGCTCTTTAAGTTTCAGTCTTCCTATCTTTCAGGAAACACATGGTAACACAAAACACTTTATTTTAGCAACTTTCTAAGATTATACAAGCAATATTTAATTGGTTTTGGGCCTTTGGCCCCCAAATAAATTTTGGCTTTTTCCAGATTTCTTGTGCTGCGAAGTTGAGAGATTTAGTTAATCGTCAATTGGATTTTACAAGTATCTGAGAGCTCCAAGAGAAGAGAAGTTTAGTGCTACTTATGCTAAGTCATTTGTATTGTTAGTAGCACAATAGGCAGTATCCTTGCTTCTAATGCAGAATGCTGTGCATTCTACTCCCACAGTATGCAGATGGATCGGTGATAGTGCACTGTGTTGTACTTTAATGGGAGTGGATGCTGCAGTTCTATGAATGTCCTCCTTTGGAGGAGTTACCTAGTAACTATGAACCCATTATCTTTTGCCATCCATTCCCCATTGCAAAATTACTAGCTTATTTTTACTGTAGTGTAGGCAGTTTATTCTTCGAGGGCAACAGGCACTTTATTTGTAGATGAAACAATGAAATATAAAATTGTTTGCTAGCAGCAACCTTTTCATTAGTTACAGATCCCTTTAATGTGTAGTTATTTAGATGACTTACTTCTGCAGAGATTTTGCATATTTACTGATAGGTGGATTGTAATGACAGAAGTTTGAGTGGCCTGTTATGGTCGAAATTTTCTGAAATTGATAGTTTTGTCATTATTGGCTCATACATTTTGTTTCATTGCTTACTAGAAGACTGTTCTAAACTACAAATTTAAAACACATTCTAACAAGTGGTGGTGTATACTTTAATACAATCAGGTTACTACAATCAGGAAGGTGAGTCAAAGAACGTATACATGTATACAGGATGCAGGAGATCAAAATAGGGGAAGAGATCAGTCACCAATGGAGTCCCCCAGGATTCGGTGCTGAGACTTTTTCTGTTTGGCATATACATCTCAAAAGTAAAAGGAAATACCATACCAGTGAGCTTTGGCCAACCAAGTTTGAGATGACTGCAAGCTAGAAGCAGCTATTGAATCCCCAAATGACTTAACCATCATGCAGGAAGGTTTGTCCCGAACAATAACTGGTGCCAGAATCATGAATTAAAACTAAACTCCAAGAAATACATTATCGTATCCTTTGGGAAGTCATCTACTCCAGTGAACTGCCAAATTGACAATGCTCCTTAAGAAGTGACCCAGTTGTTTGGCATTTAGGAACTTGTGTGTACAGTGACCTAACTTTTGACCAACATGTGCCAGAGTCATAAAAAAGTCTTTCTATATTGCACAGCTTACAAACAAATTGATTGTGGCTAGATCTAGAGATGTTATTGTCCCCCTTTACAAAGCCTTCATTAGGTCAATCATTTTGTATAATGCCCACTTTGGCATGTATCTGTCCAGACCCATGCAACAATTGGAATACCCACAGAGAAACCTTACTAAAAGAATACAAGTCCTAAACAATAGGTCTTGCATGGACCACCTCAAAGATTTATCACTATACTCAGTATCCTACATAGTTCTTAAGGGGTGACATGTCTGGCATACAAGGCATCCTCCGACCTAATACAGATGGACCTGCTGAACATCAGCAAGTCAAATGGCATCAGAAATGCTCAATCCAGGTATCTAAACTGATTGTTGTGGAGAGATGGATATATATCCAGAACAGACTATCCATTCAAGTAAAACAAAGGTCATCCCTCTCCATGTTCAAATGCAACTTGGATCTAAGGATGGGTAACAGAAAAGGTATTCCAGGATTGCCCCTTGTGCCACTAATGAATAGAGGCAGTTCTAAATGCTACATCCCTTACATGGGTCCCCTCAATAGTGTGATCACATTTATTCTCACTAGGGCTAATATACAATTATCAGCCATCGGATACGTAAGACCAATCAGGAAATGTTAATTCAAGCACCAAAATGGAAACTGGCTAAGCTTAAAATGTTCTCCAAGTGAACCTATGTTGTGGTAGTAAATAGTTTTAAAAAACTGCCCTTTTTAGATCACTAAGTGCCCCTGTCACCCCCCCCCCCACAGTCTTCAACAGCTTCTGGCACCTCTGTCCTCATTCCAAAGATATGTGGTATGTGGAATGGACACACTAAATTGGCCACAGATGTTAGTGTGCATGTGGGTGTGTGGTGTGGAAGACCAACTACATCAGGACTAGCCACCTGGCGGTGTAAACCTTGACTCTGGATGATTGTCACTGTTGATGTGACAGCCTGACCGCATGTGCAAAAATGAGTGGATGGCTATGTATAGATATATACACACATGCGTATATACATAGGTAAACTCAGTTAGGAAGAATTGATGTACCAAGTAAATGGGGAAAAAATGAAATGAAAATATGAATGTGAAGTTGTTCAGTCTAGCCGTTCATTCTTTACTGATGGGTTCGGAGCCGATCCATTGGCTCTGACACGGCCGTTTGCAAAGCTCAAGGTTTACCAGTAGCTCGAGACCCAGCCCCTTATCCCATGATGCACTGCTGGAATTACTTCAGATCTAGTTTGCCGCAGCACAGATCTCAAAGGTTCCAGTATTGCTCGAGCCAAAAAAAGTGTTTTTTTGCAAATTATTTCTTCTATTTCTTGATATATATATTGTTATTATTCTATAGATAGTACTTAGAGTAGTTGTGTAGTTTTTTATAAGCTACCCTTTTCCTTACGGTGCTTGCTAAATAGCTTAGCTTAGCTTAGTGTAGTGGCCTCGTGTTTGACCTAGTCATTTCTCTAACTATTTAGATATATAGATAGTTATCTATTTAACCAGTTTTGGCCCTTGGCCATTGTTTAGTGTGTGTGTGTTTGTTTTCTAAGTATCTGGTTAATTGCTTGTTTTTTCTAGGGTTGTTACCTGAACATAGGCGTGTTTTTTTTGTATATAGCTGACTGTTTCTTGCTTATTTAGGCTTGTCTGTCTTGTATTTTAGTGTTAAGCCTAAAGCTGTTTTCTTGATATGTCTGAGGATAAAGACAAACACCCAAAGTCTGGATTCAAGAAATGCCCAGACTGTGGGCAAAAGATGTCTCTTACTGATGGGCACGTTCAGTGCATTTATTGTTTAGGTGCGGTGCAGTTGCAGTAGTCCTGCAGTATTTGCCATTCCTTTTCTACAAGGGTTCTTTTAGAGAGGAAAAGGAAGCTTGTGGATAGAGGTTTGCTGAAGCATCCTTTTGCTGAAGCTTTGATTGACCAGTATGGGGCCAGCAAGACTTCTAGATGCCTTGTAGTCTGCTGAGGATTTAGAAGATATAAAAATTCAAAAAAGTCAAAGAAAGTGGAGGATTCCGGGACATCAGCTGCACAGCTCTTGGAGCCAAGTGTCTCTTCATTTCGGAGCCAGCCCACAGTTCTGGAGCAGGTCTCTAAGAGACCTGTATCTCCACTCCTTCAATCTGCACCGTCGGTGCACTCCTCTAGGTCTTCTGTCAGCCTCTCGGATTTGGATATGGACTGATTGGTGCAGGAGCACTTATGGGCACCAGGCCTTGCTAAATTGTCAGCTCTGACCCTAGCGTCGGAACCAAAGACCACCACCCCGGATTTGACTGCTCCTCCTCTGAGCCGTACCGGATCTTCAGAGCCAGAGGGGGCTGACCTGCTTATCGTGGAGCCGAGACCTGCTCTGGTGTCATCAGTTCCATCTACTCTGATGTCCTCGGTGCCGACCGGGGACTCTAGGGGCCGATAGTCTCCTGTCGGGTCCTGGGAGGATAGTCGCACTGACTTGTCGGTGCCGAATATTTCTCTAGGGGCCTCTGCTCCTACCTCCAGCTTGGAGCCCACGGCCTTGGTGTGGGAGGGGCTGGCGTTTCCTTCAGGTCTGTCGACTCCTCCTCATCAGAGCTGTGATGCCTTTGAAGCCATGAGGAGAGCCTTGTCTCCAAAGATATCCTCGACACCAGGTCTGGCTTCTTCTTCCTCCAAAATCCCTGTGTCCACTTCTGCCTCCATCATGCAGGCCAAGCGTAGAGACCCTGAGCCTCAGGTAGCCCCACAGGGTGCCCATTGCACTTCCGAGACCTCCCCAGAGGCTCCCACTGAGGAGGAGATTGTGTAAGAGTAGACACTCGGACTACCCACAGGAGTCATTGACATCTGACACTGACTTTGATGAGTCAGAAGGGTCCCCACGATCCCCCTCTGAGGATATCTCCTTTGCAGAGATACTCAAGATCCTTAGGCAGAGGAGTGAGTGGCAGTCCAAAAGCCCTACTGAGGACGAGTCAGTTCTCCTGAAGGCTTTGAAGGCTTTCGGGTTTCAACCTTCTACCTCTTGAGTGTCTCCGCTCTTCGATGAGCTTATGCAGCTGGTCTCTCGGAGGGTATGTGAGTCACCGGAGTCCATGGAACCTGTTCCTCGGATGCCTAATAAGTTCTTTTCTGCCCCCGTAGATAAAGCCTTTTTGTCCAAGGGAGTCCATGTTGATGCCATGGTGGTGGCGGTAGCCACCAAGAAAGAAATGTCTGAGACTTCCTCATCAGTCCGTCCTCCTAACAGAGAGTCCAGGATCATGGATCAATATGGGAAACGCATGTTTAGTTCAGCGACTTTTGCACTCTGATCCCTGAACTATTTGACCCATTTCATCAGATTGCAAAGAGATCTCCTTAAGGAGTTGGGAGATACTCTTCATGGTACTGTAGCTGCAGGGGCTTCCAACAAAGTTGCCGCCTGGCTTGCTACCCAAAATTCCATTCTGAACTCGTCCATGCGGCTTATATATGCAGCCAATGGGACGAGTAGGGCAGCGGGTACAGGAATTGCTCTAAGGCATTCCTGGATGTGCTTGTGTTCCTTCGCAGAGCCCTTTACGTCTTCATTCGTCAACACCCCTTTTGATGGCTCATGTCTCTTTGGGCCCAAAGTGAAGGAAACTCTCACCAGGTGTGAGCAGGAGGGAAAGACTCTGTCTGACGTCGGAGTCCATTTTTCCACCCCTAAGCGGCCTTACCCCAAAGGTCAAAGGGAAGAGAAAATGTGGTTCCGAAAAGCCCAAGGAGCCTTTCAGGACACACATGATGAACCCCCCTCTAGGGGCAAAGGAGGGGGTAATGGAAGACGCCCCCCTCATGATAGAGGGGGTCCACAACACCAGGGTGACAGAGATCACTTCTCTGGTCAACCCTATCAGCGCTCCTGAAAGGAGGCCCGACTGTCCTGCTCTGGACGCAGTCGGGGGTCGCTTATCTTTGTACCCAGATGCCTGGCAAGATATAACAAACAACTGGGTGCAAAGTATTATTTCCGGAGGCTACTTTATATCGTTCTCCACTCCACTCACACCCCCAAGGAGAATCCCGGACGTTCCACCCAGTTACAGGGGACGAGCAACTATAGAGGTCCGCAAGTTGCTAGAAAAAAGTCAGCCAGTTCCAGCAGACCAAATAGGATCCAGAACTTACTCAAGATTCTTTTTGGTTCCAAAGAAAACAGGGGATTGGAGACCTATTTTGGACCTCAGCAGACTTGACCAATTTGTCAAGAAAGAAGTTCCGGATGGTCACGCTACAGTCTATACTTCCCTTTTTAGGGAGAGACCATTGGATGTGCTCGATAGATCTCAAGGATGCGTACTACCACATAAAAATGGTTATGCCATCCAGAGATCATCTGCATTTCCGGCTGGGAGCCAATCATTATCATTTTCGAGCCCTGCCCTTTGGTCTCACTACAGCCCCCAGAGTGTTCACCAAATGCATGGTAGTGGTCACGGCTCACCTGAGGCGTCTAGGATTCCAAGTGTTTCTGTACCTAGACGATTGGCTGCTTACCTCCACCACCAGGCATCAACTGATTCAGGCATCAACTGATTCAGGCAAGGGAATACACTCTGACACTCTGCAATCAGTTAGGCATTACAATCAACTCAGAAATGTCTGCCTTGTTGTCATCGCAGCATATCGTCTTTATAGGGGCAGAGTTATATCCTTCAACCACCACTCTACGACTACCAATCGAGAGGGTCTTTCTTCTTTGTCAGCATGTCAGCTCACTGGTATCAAAAGACAGCACCAGCTGCAGAAGTTTTAAAAGTATTGGGTTTGATGGCTGCAGCGATCTTGGCCATACCATTAGCAAGGATGCATATGCGGATTCTTCAATGGCTGCTGTTCACTCAATGGTCTTATCAGGAACTTTCAATGAATCACATGATTTTAATTACGAACTCTTGCAAGAGAGATAGTGGTGGTTGACGTCTTTTCATGTAACCATAGGACGCCACTTTGTACTACCCCCTCCAGTAGCCACTGTGGCCACGGACGCTTTCCTGATAGGGTGGAGGGGGCATTTTCAGGGAAAGACTGCCCAAAGCACATGGATGGATCAAGAGTCACATCTGCATATCAATGTTCTGGAGATGAGAGCAGTACTTCTGGTGTTGCAGTACTTCCAGGACTCTCTTCCTTTAGGGACGATTGCGATTCAGAAAGACAGTATGTCAGTAGTCTGGTACTTGAACAAGCAAGGCAGGACCAAGTCTTACCCCCTTTGCTGGGAAGCCATCAGAGTTTGGCAGTGGGCTGTCTCCTCCCAGCGCTTTCTGTTGGCAATGCACATCCTGGGGAGATCCAACGTGATAGCAGACAAACTGAGCAGGGCAATCTTGTTGCCGCACGAGTGGTCCCTCAAGCAAGAGATTGCGGACAGGATTTTCCACAAATGGGGCCAGCCTTGCTGCAATCTTTTTGCCAGTCACATCAACACGAAATGTAGAAGCTACTTTGCCCTGATTCCCCTAATGGGAGAACCCCTGAGAGACGCACTCGTACACGATTGGCCCCCAGGTCTCCTCTATGCATTTTCTCCAATCCCGCTAATACCCAGACTTCTGCAGAAAGCAGAGTTGATGGGAAGGACCATCATTCTTATAGCCCCTCATTAGCCTCTGCAGATTTGGTTCCCATTTCTTCATCATCATCTCTTGGAGGATCCATGGATTCTAGACCCAGTTCCGGAGCTTCTGTCACATCTGTCGGGGCCCTCCATCCCTCCTTGCAGTCACTGAAGCTAACAGCTTGTCTGCTCCAGTTCCCCTCATAGCCAGGCTTCATAACCTTTCGAATGAGACAAGGCAGATCCTCTTGTCTTTCCATAAGCCATCCACCAGAAGATTATATGTTAGTAAGTGGAAGAGATTCTCCGTATGGGCCACTGAGCAGAACATTGATCCTTATCAAGCCCCCTTGACTTCCATATTAGAATTCTTGACTATGATCTTTAATAAAAGAGCTGCAGCCATAAAAGTTCGGGTTCAATTGGCTGCTATATCTAACTTTCATCTCAGAGTTGACAGGCTAAATATTATATCCCACAAGTTGTTCAAGGCCTTTCTCAAAGGAACCTTTCACATGAGGCCTCCAGTGAAAACTCCTTATTCTCCCTGGAATCTAAACTTTATGCTGACTCGTATAATGCTTCCCCCATTTGAACCAGCATCATCTTGTGATCTCAAATTTTTATCATGGAAAACTATATTTCTGGTGGCTATTACTTCTGCCCGCAGAGTGTCAAAACTTCAAGCCTTATCTATCAGCCCTCCTTATTTGTTTTTTCATGCTGATAGAGTATCTCTTAGGACAAACCCCTCCCTTTTGCCCAAAGTTTGTTCGGAATCTAATATCAACCAAATCATTGAGTTGCCAGTCTTTTTCCCTAACCATTCCAATAAACTTGAGTATATGCTGCACAAACTTGACATTCACAGACAGCTCCGATATTATTTGTACAGAACAAAAGATGTTAGAAAATCAGACCAGCTCTTTGTGTCTTACTCTGAAGCCAGAAAAGGTAGACCAGTGGCTAAAACAACACTTTCAAAATGGCTTTCTGATTGTATCACCTTTGTTTATTCAGCTGCTAATATGCCCTTACTACACAAGATTAAAGCTCATTCTACCAGAACAGTTTCTACATCTTCTGCATTCCAAGCCAAATTGCCCCTTGATAACATTTGTGCTGCAGCCACTTGGTCTAAACTTCATACTTTTATCATTCATTACAGAGTTGAAAAGGCCTCCAGGAACAGGGCTTTTTTTGGGTCTACAGTCCTGAAGAATGTACTCCCGTGAGCCACCCAAGATTGAGGGTGCTAGGGATGCTAGCCATCGGTATAGAATGAACGGCAAGATTGAACAACTTCACATTAAGAAGTTATGTACTCACCATAACGTTCCATGTGAGTTGTTCAAGCTCACCTTCATCCCCCACCTGGCTTATAGTTGACCTAGAGACTGGTCTCATCCTGGTTACTCAGTTCTTCTTCCTCTCTATGGGAAGGTAGTTCTCTTACATGGATATAGTACACGCAGCAAACAAGATCTGAGGTAATTCCAGCAGTGCATCATGGGATAAGGGGCTGGGTCTCGAGCTACTGGTAAACCTTGAGCTTTGCAAACGGCCGTGTTGGAGCCGATGAATTGTCTCCAAACCCATCCGTAAAGAATGAAGGTGAGATGGAACAACTCACATGGAACGTTATGGTGAGTACATAACTTCTCATTAATAATTATACTGAACCATTGAAAAAGTTATGAAAGAAAATACATCAAGGATAGATGGAAAGAGTTTGAAAATATTTGAGTGTGCATGTGTCTTGTGAACATTAATGCTGAGTAAATTACCAATTAAAAAAGTTCAAGTGAAATATAAAAGACTAGGGGAAACATTATATATCATATATAGAGTTGAACACATAATGGAACATCCTTTATTGGAATGTAATACGTTGAAGGGGTTTAGGCAACAGTTTAAGCAGAATTGTAGATATAACTTTTGAAATATATAGGAGAGTGGTGATGTTTAGTATATGATATTGAGAATAAGAGAATTTTGTGAGGAAAGGTGGTAAAATTGTTTGTATATGTGCAACACATACGGAAATGTAGATGTGAATAATTCCTTTATACAAATTTTCACCATCTCCTATCTTATTGCAGTAAGAATAAAAGCGTTTGGCAAAAAGGGAGAGTGGTTAGATAAAAGGCAAAATGAATGAAAATAAGACAGTGTGTATATACATTTTGGAAAATGTATAAAATGAATTATGTGTAAAATATGTATTTTAGTAAAACTTTCTTAAAACTTTCGGTAAGTACTGTGGGACCTTTTACATCCACCTCCAGTACCACCAACTCAGGCAGGTAGAACTTCAGCTTAATGACTTATCCGAGAGATAGCACACTCAGGGAGTGCAGCACCTTCTCTCTTATATTGCAGTGCAGTATCAATTTTGGAAAATTAATCAAAGCACCTGGTGCAGGAATAGAACCTACAGTCTTCTGATCTTCATTCAATGTCATCATTGAAAATTTGGTTATACAAAGTTAAATAGATTTTTTTTGGTTCTCATAAGTCTAATTTTCTGTTCTTTGGAGATGGCTTATTGTCATACTATACTATTTCGGTATATTTTCCATCCGTATAGTATTTGTTACTGATAGGCTCCCATTTTCATTTTGTATTATGCATTGCATCTTGTTTAATCATTTCTTCTGATACGTCTTGCTTTAAACACAAATGCCATATTTAGTAGGAGGCACATAATTCCATGTGCTGTCCTTTGTGAATAAGGCATTACCTTACAAAATAACTGACAAATGGATCTACCTTCAAGACACCCCTTGGACTGTCCAACATTAAATGGCAGTCTTTTGTAAGTGGAGCTCTTTAATGTCTTGCAAATGGGTGTATGACTCAACACAGCCATTTGTAATTGCAAGTCCAGCCAGTGCAGTGCCTTATTTGGCTTATGCTAGAATATGCTGATTCAAGACTACTGTAATAGTAGTGAACAAGTTTACCCTTTAGTGCACCAAGAGCATTCCAGGGTCACTTGTTGAAATGAGCAGCAGCAGTGGACAGAGAGGCATGTTGTACATCCCAAAATTCATTACCATTTTAAAGCAAATATCACAAATGTTCCTCCCAAGTGTGAACAAGTCTAAAAGCTGCATTTGGTGAGGATGAGCAGTGCAAGTCATGTTCCAATAGTTATGTTTCCATACGTTTCTGGAAGGTAAACATTTCTCCAGTCTATCATATCTGAATTTCACCACCTATTTTTTTTTTTTTTTTTTGTAAAACTAATCTGAGAAGTACAAATTGAGGCACTTTCAGTGTGCTGCACTGGGTTGTGTAACAAGATAATTTCCTTTATTGCTCCCACTAGAGGAAGTGCCACTCATCAATCACTGCATTTAGCTTCATAGTGCCACTGAGCACCATCAAAACCATCTGACAGTTCTGTGGTCATTCTTTTGGGTTGTCCCAACCATTTTGAAATTATCTTATTGGTTACAGTATTTAGTCTGTGAACTTTTCCAATGCAGTGTCATATCCTCTCACAGCATTTCCATTTGAAAAAAAAAAAGTTGAGCTTTGCAATGGACCATAAACTTTATGTACTGTGTTCTTTAGAATGATGCTAAGTTTCTGAAACTGCTTCATTAGCCAAACTGCTTGCATAATATATTTTGGTAATGCTCTGGCATTCACATATGTCATCCTGGAGGACTTGCCTATTCACATCAACAGTTGCTATACAGGCAGATGAATCTACCCAAGTGTTCTAGCCAGAATTCTCCTAAACAGTGTAACAGTTACCCCAGGTCTACTTTGCTTTGAACAGAAATGGAATCTCTTAAGTAGATAGGTAAATGTTAGTTTCTGAGTAGGTAGAGAGTTTTCAGTACATTAACTTCCTCCCCTCATCCTGTATTGTGGCTCTACATTTTTTCTGTGACTCGTGGCCACATCTTGTAAGGGCATACAGGAAATTTGTAATTGCCTGAGGATGTGGAAAATTATCATGTTGTAATTAGCTATTTGTTTTATAATTGATTTATTGTTTTAAAACCAAATAAAAAATGATAATGTCTTAAGAAGGTAGGGCTTGTGAAGTAGGAAGAAATTGTCTTTAAATAGTATTTTCAGCTACTTTGTGGTAATACTGTGCCTAGCCTGTCTCACCGCTTGTTTCAGGACTGCAATAATGGAGTTGTTCTTTCATTCTGGTTTAAGACAAATCTTTTAAAACAACCCACGGGGGGTAAATAATTGAATGTTGTATGTGCAAGAGTCTCCTGTCTGATTTCGTGTTTTTTCTTTATCGCAGTGTATCTGGACAGGGTATAACATTTTCTTCAGGTAGTGACACTGTGATAAAGGCAAAGTTGATGGAGAATTGTGAACAATTGGACATGGTCCTCGGTGCCTTACATGCAGTGACAAATGTCTCCTGGGTGTCTAATGTTATAATGAAATTGTGATTGTACTGTTTTATGTTTTGTGCTAAGAATACTTATCTACTTCTCTAGAGCAAAGTTAATAAGAGGGCATCTGTTGTAGTTGCTAACTTAGCTTTTTTGTAATACATTAAGACCATTGTGGAAGAGAAATGTTCAGGTGCAGACTGTTTAGCGAAGGCAATGTGCATGTTTTGTTTCTTCCTTTTGCCTTTGACCTGAGGACTGTCAAATTAAATGACGCTTTCTCTCCTTAGACATATGGATATGAACATATATTAACTTTAAGCAACCTGGAAAAAGCTGGCCTTTTAAAACTACAGACTGCCAGTAGAAATAACTACCCAACTATAAGGAAAACGCTACGTCTTTGGATGGATGACATTAATGAACAGGTAAATTGTTTGAGTAATTAAAAGCTTTGCACATGAAACACTATTTTAAGCTAGATTCACAGTATATATTTCTACAGCATGACAAGAAAAGAATGGGTATAGCTTCTTTCTGGATATAATCCCATTTATTTTTTCAGCATAGTGTGATTTGAGTAAATTTTGGCAATATATAAACCATGGGAAGATTTTGTTGATGAGGGTTCATTGAGTGGGGAATGGGGGTATAGGAAAATGATTGCCTTCTTTGCAGAATTCTGTTTAAATGTGCATCACTGGGGTTTATGACTGGACAGAAGGTGGTATAGGTATGGGATTAAGTACTTGCTCAGATAGAGAATTAGGAGAAGAAAATGTTAGAACTGAAGCCCAGCAAAAGTGGAATGTGTTCGGACTGGATAAAGGAGAAGGTGTTTAAATCAGTAATAGATGCAGAGACAGAGACAGAGAGAGAGAGAGAACCAGCTCTTCTGATTTTTTAGGGATTTAGTCCAGACTAGAAAGATGGAAAGAGAAGCATGTAGAAAATGAGAAGGGGTAGTGTCTGAAGGGAGAGTATATCTGCTAGTATAAAAAGTATGGGTGGTTCTTGTGGGATAAGTCATGAAAGAGGCAATACCAGTAGGAGAAAAGGGTGTAGAGGGGATCCTTGGGTACATAAATGACAGATTGGTTGCATGTTTTATTGTGACATTCTGTTAGTTAATGTTGTAGGTGCCTAATAGTTAATCAGGTGCCGTTTTATTCATAGGTTCATAGGTAGGTACTAGACTATCGGCCCAAGAGCCTAAGTAAGCCTAGCCAACAAGGTTCCCTGGCTTACACCACCCAAGAAAGTTAATTTCCTGTGCCCCTGTCGAGCAGAGCCACAGAAGTGATCCCCGGGGTGTATTTCCTATTTCTTATCCACTCATCAAGATTTTTCTTGAAGAGTGCTAATGAGGAACTTTGCTTGACATAGCTGGGTAGCTTGTTGCAGAGTATAAGAAGTCTCTGGGACAGGAATCTATCCCTCCAGCATGTCCTGTTTATTGTGGTGACAAGGTTTAGGTCCTTAGAGTATGTAGCTCGGAGGGATTGGGATTTCTTTAGGTCTAGCATGTCCAACAGCTCTGGGTTTAACATGGCTTTGTATGTTAGGCAGAGATCTTCTCGGAGTAGGCGATATGCTACAGAGTAAAACTGGAGTTTATTGAGAGACGGTCATTGTAGGGCATCTGTTGAGGCCAGTAATCCTCTTTGTGAGGTACTTTTGTGGCCTTTCCAGCTGCTGCAGATGTCTTGTGAGGTGCATTTCAAAGGGGGAATTGTACTCTATAATGGGTCTAATGAGTGCTGAGTAGTGGGGAACAATGACCTATTTTTTTCTTGGATGAGAACCCATTTGTGATGAGGTGTGGAACATAGAAGGATTTCCTGACTACTGTGGCAATGTGATTATCAAAGGAGAGACTAATGCCCACCTGGGTCCCAAGGTCTCACACATTCGGCATTAAGTAGACTGCCATTTATGTGGTAGTTCGTGGGTACAGAGTTTTTACCAAAGGGGATGTTAGTGCACTTTTTGGCATTGAGCTTGAGGCCATGCCTCTGACACCAGGCATCTGTCTCAGTGAGGCCCTTCTGTAGGATGCCCACATCATTTGGGGACTCGACTATGGCTCCTAGTTTGCAGTCATCTGTGAACTTTGTTAGCCAGAGGCCTTCTGTGTTAGCCTGTACTTCAGAGAAGTAGATACCAAACAAGAGAGGTCCCAGAACTGACCCTGTGGTACTCCACTTGTCACTGGTTTGAAGTTAGATTTGGAGTCTGCAACTTTTACAGTGTGGGTTCTGTCAGTGAGCCAGTTGGCAACCCATCTTGTGACGTAGGGATTTATACCTAGTTTAGTGAGTTTAGCTATAATTCCAGAATGGGGGAATTGTGTCGAAAGCCTTGGCGAGGTCAAGATAGGCTGTGTGAACCACCTTACCCTCGTCTACGCCTTTGGTGACTGCCTCAAAGAAGTCGATCAGGTTCAAAAGGCATGATCTGCCTTTCACAAACCCGAACTGGGTGGAGTCCAGAGTTTGGAGGTTACCAATGTCTTTGTTTATGAGTTCCATGATGATATGTTCCATGGCCTTGCAGACCAGGCTCGTCAGGCTAATAGGGGTTCCCAGGATCAGTGGTGGCTCCCCCTTTGTGGAGTGGAATAACTGTTGCTGTGCGCCATTCAATGGGCACAAAGTCTGACATGAGACTATGATTGAAGATGGTGCTTAGGTGGGGAGCCAGTTCGTTCTGAAGTTCGTGTAAAACGCAGCCTGGGATGTTGTCAGGTCTCATGGATGCTGTGTTTTTGGTTTTAGAGCATGCAGCTTTTACCTGCATAGATGTGATTACAGGAACTCTGCATTCTTCCTGTATAGATATGGGCCCTTTAGGGGGTGAGAGGGGGTTAAAGTTTGCACTGAACTTATCTGCCAGGATGTTGGCAATGTCAGTTGGTTCTGTAATTTTCATGCCGTTGTGCTGTAACTCAGAGCAGATCTGGGTGATGCCATTGAGATTCTTGACATAGCTATAGAATGCTTTGTGGTTGCCCTTAGAATCAGTGGTGATTTTGTTTTTGTAGCTAGCTTTGGAGGATCTTATAAGGGATCTCAGCTTCTTACTGAGGCTGACCAGGGAGCTCCTCCACTCATGGGATTTTACTCTCTTTTGCAACAGTTTCTTCCTTCTGTTAGAGTTTGTTTATGACAGGGGACCACCAGATTGGCCTCCTTTTTTTGGAGGATAGCGTCTTGGTTCTGTTTGGGATAGCATGATCTATGCACTGTTTTAAGTGCTTATAGAGTGCATTTGTGTAGGATTCAGCAGTTGTAACTGTATTGTCCATCTGCATGGGAGTCATGAAGTTTGTCACTTCTGTCTTAAGAAGCATGAAGTTGGGTTTGGAGGAATATTTTACTGTGGTTTCCTTAATGGTGTGTGGAGGCGGGATGTGGATATCTAGGGTGATTAGCTTATGGTCGGATTTGAACAACGAGGAGTTGACTTCAGGTGTGGAACACCAGTCACTCATGTTGGTAATGACTAGGTCTAAGATGTTGTTGCCACTGGTGGGGGGGTATGGATAAGTTGATCCAGGGACTGAAATTTATGAATTCCAGAAAGCGTTGAGTGAAGGAGTTGGTACATGAGTAGTTTTCCCAGTTAATAGTGGGGTAGTTGAAATCGCCCATTATTAGGGTTTTTGGTTGAACCCTAATATTTTCCAGTATATCAAGAAAAGAGGAGTGGGAATCCTGAGGCATGGTGGGTGATCTGTAGCAAGCTACAATTTGGATTGCAGTTTTGCCCAGAGTTAGTTGCACTTGGATAACCTCGGATGCATTATGCTACGCAACTAACCTGGAGGTGTGGATATCCTTAATGAATATGGACACACTTCCACCTTTGGTGTTCTGGTCTAGGTTAGGTGGTCGAAAAGTGTGGTATGAGTTATAGCCTGGTAATGCTGGGGTGCTCTCTAGAACCTTGAACCAAGTCTCAGTCACTGCACAGATATCAATGTTCTCCATTTTAAGGGGTGCCTCAAGTTAGTGCATTTTGAAATTTAGACTTCTACCATTGAGTAGCATTACCCTCAGTTTTTGCTTGCCTGTTACGGTGGGGAATTTGTCATTTGAACCTTGCCTAAAAAAGGCACTAAAGGGGCGGCAAGACTCTTGGCCAGTATCCAGAATCCCTGGGGCGACAGGTGCAGGCCATCTCTGGCAAAGCATCATGGTCTGTAGACCGTGTCGTCCCAGGCAGACAGATACTGGATCCCCTTTGAATAACACCAGAAGCTTAGCCAATTGAAGTCAATCATTTTGCCATTGTGCTGCCGTATCATTCTGGGTGATGGCAGGATGCTACTCAGGGCTAGGGTCATACCTGCTTGGGCTACAAGATCGGAGAGCTCTTCAATGTCTCTTTTCATGTAGTCCAAGGAGGTACGTCTCAGGTCATTCACACCAACATGGACAATGACAGAGTCATATTTGTATTTGTTGTCGAGTGACCTGAGTGCGTGGGTTATGTGGTGGATCCTGGCATCCGACAGGCAGCTGACAGTAACCTTCTACTTGGTTAACCTGGTGAGTGGGACATCAGTGTGCCTGACTATAGTGTCACCTACGACTAGTGTGTTGGGTACGTTGTTTTGCCTTATGGGCTGTGTTTTTTTGGCACACTGAGTCTGTGGGCTATATGTCATTTGGGTTGTGTTGGGAGGGGGGAGGTTGTTTGCGTTTCTGCTTTGAGGTCTCTGTTGCATGAGCAGGTTATTATTGAGAGTCTCTGTGGATGTTTTTGTGTTTCTATGTGTGGATTTTGGTGGTGTAGTTTTAGTGGGACTATGTGATGAGTGTGGTGTGGTGCAAGTGTTTACTGTCAAGTTCAGTCTTGGTTGGAGAGAGCTTTACCTCCAGTTTGGCTAGATAACAGGTTGTGGTGTTGTGTGGTAGGAGGAGAGGGTTGTCTGTGTACATGAGGCAATTGCTACATTGCCCCAAGATGCCCAGATTCATCAGATAGACAGGAGAGAACACTGAGAGCTGACCCTTGGACATGCCTGAATAAAAAACTACTTTTCTCTAGACAAGTGAGGACATTGTGTTTAAGAGCTGTTTTTCTCTAAGCAAATGAGGAAAGTAAGTACAAAAACTGTTTTCCTCTAGGTAAAGAGGAAGGTTGAGTGCTGTAGTAATTTGTAGCTTATTTAGTGCTAACAACAAGTTCTGAACAAGTGTTGAGCATGAATAAGCAAATTCAAGCGCTAAAACTAAGAATCTGTACCTGGATCTTGTGGTAGATAGGCTACCTAGTGCTTACCACTCCCACTGATAACTAGAATGCTTCCCTCCAACACAGAAAGGCTTGGGGGGCTCAGAGCTTACAAACAGTCCTGGATTCAGCAAATCTATATCTGGACTAGACTAGTTACAGGAAAGGTGGGAAACGAGCTCAAACGCGGGCTTTTAAACCAGAAAGTTGAAAGAGATGGAAAAACTGCCCAAACGGCCAATAAACTACAATTTCTGGGCCAGAAACCACTCTTGTGGTAGGTAGGCTACCTAGTGCTTACCACTCCCACTGAGAAGCTGGAAGGCTTCCCACCAACACAGAAAGGCTTGGAGGGCTCAGAAGCTTAGAAAACAGTCCTGGATACAGCAAATCTGTATCTGGACTAGGCTAGTTACAGGAAAGGTGGGAAATGAGCTCAAACGCGGGCTTTTAAACCAGAAAGTTGAAAGAGATGGAAAAACTGCCCAAACGGCCAGTAAACTACAATTTCTGGGCCAGAAACCACTGTTGTGGTAGATAAGCTACCTAGTGCTTACCACTCCCACTGATAAGCTAGAAGGCTTCCCTCCAAAACAGAAAGGCTTTGCAGGCTCAGAAGCTTACAGACAGTTCTGGTTACAACAAATCTGTATCTGGACTAGACTAGTTATAGGAAAGGCAGGAAACAAGTTTAGAATTTTTTTTTTGAAAGTGGGAAGGGAGAAACAGAAGATAATTCAAAATTAAGGACCTAAGTGGCTTGTCCTTCACAAATGTTTTCTTTGTATTAGGTAGAATTGAGCTAGTGACACTAGACTGGAATAGAGCTGGGATAGAGCTGAACAGATGGGACTGGTAGGAGTGTCTGAAGTCAAAGTATGATCTCACTGTACTCGGTTGAGTGAGCAAATGAGGGGCGGGCAATTCCAAAGCCACCAAGATTAATACCAGAACAAGAACAGGGAGGGTGGACAGGAAACTAACTGCAGAGACAGAGAGACCACAGTATTCTATGAAACAATTAAATAGAAAAATAACTACAGAGAGACACAGACCACAATATTTAATTAAACAATTAGAGAAAATAATAAAATGCAGTACAGTCTTTAACACTGCAAGTTTTTACTTAACTCCGCTAGTAATGCAGTTGATTGTAGGTATGTAGCAGAAGCCACACAACTCAGATATTGAGCAGTAATAAATTCAAAGATATGTGACTACCACTTATAAATACAGAGAAACCCTCTAGGCTAAGAGTTTAACACTGAATGTCAATGAAGTGAAACACTATAGCCCCCACTAACTGCAGAGACAGAGACCGACCACAGTATTCTATGAAACAATTAAATAGAAAAATAAATAACTACAGAGACACAGACCAAAATATTCAATGAAACAATTAAATAGACAAAAAAATAAAATGCAGTACAATCTTTAACACTGCGAGTTTGTACTTAACTCAGCTAGTAATGCAGTTGATTGTATGTATGTAGCAGAAGCCAAACAACTCAGATATTGAGCAGTAATAAAGCAACTCCCTTTTATTCAAAGTTAGTGATGGTGCTACGGTAGCGTTGTCACCTCACAGTAAGACGTCCTGTTCGATTCTCAGCTAAAGCATCTTCTGTGTGGAGATATGCGTGAATGGGCGTACCTTCGTTGAAGGTTGTGCGTCACGGCTGGCAACTCTGCACGTAAAAATCTACTGCCAATCATTAGCGGACCGGAGTTCCGCTGTGGCCACACCTAACCGGGAAAAGCCAAAAGACACAACAACAGCAACAACATGGTCAGAATGACAGTTTAAAAATCAAATTTCAAGAAGTGTCAAATATGCAAAACATAACCTTACTGTGTTTTTATTTCTTTTTGTGTGGAACGAGGCTGTGTCCTCTACACCCTTCAGATAGCTGCATAATTTATGCCTTCTCCAGTGCAGTTTCTTCAGTTGCACTTCCTGGGAAATGAGGGAATTCTTGATTTTCCAGCAAAACTATGTATTCCTTTTACTCTTGGGTATCAAGACCTCAGAGTTAATGTACTCTGTATATGTGCAAACAACATTGCTTTTTTACATTTTGCTGTTTATGTATATTTTCTTTTGTTACAAATTGATTTATCAGTAAATGTGTAGATTTCTCTGTAGACAGCTAGAGAAATACTACACTGCAGGTATTTTAAGTTTTAGTTTAGACCAACTAAAACAATGAGTAACAAGGTCACACAGAAAAAACAATCCGTAAAAACTAAAAGAAAAACCCAGCCAAGCTAGATTTTCCAATGTGTGATTCTTTAAAACCTCCTGTATTAGAAGTAACATGGGATATATGCAAATGACCCTTTTTCAGCTATATGACAGTTCTGAATGTCCATGATTTGTTTTTCTTTTTAAGTCTGTTATGGACAAATTCAGGCCAATAAAGTCAAACCCCACTAGCTGTGGACATGCACCTTTCAGCCTTCTGTGGAAAATCAGTGGAAAGTCTAGTTTGGCTGGGTTTTTTTCTTTTAGTTTTTAGTTTAGACAAGTTAGAACATATTTAGAGTTAAGAAATAATATTGTCTGCCTTAAATATTTGAAATGTACATAGTTTTTTTTTTGCCATTTTTGTTCCATAAAGTGACTGTTTAGTAATGTGCTAATGAAACCATGCGGTTTGATTTTGTAATATGAAACGCCAAATAGTGTTTCTTTTGTGAAAGAGATTGACTTGATTCAGTATTAGATACCTGCCTTGCTGTGGAGTCACCATTAGGTAGTTCTTGTAACTATTTGGTTACACGTATATATCGTTTTATTTAGTTAGCAATAAAGTATTTGACAATACACAGCCGGCAAAATAATAGTGGGCACAAAGTTAGTCAGTTATTGGGTACCCTAATATTGTATTAAGACTGTGTAATGGCTGTCTCAACACCTTTGAGAAAATTGCTAATTTAGGGATCCAGGGATGTATTCTTCACTATGGATAGTAATGTGTAGTAGTGTTTATTGGAAAATTTCCAATATTAGTAATGAAATCAAGAAGTTAATACATTGTAAATATGGTGCCTCATGTATAAAGGTTGTTGAGCTTTACTTCTGTATTTTTTTTCTAGTACCCCAATGATATCTCTTATGTGTATAGTGGTTATGCTCCGCTCAGTGTTCGTTTGGCTCAAATACTTGCTCGCCCTGGCTGGCGTAGCATTGAAGAGGTTTTAAAGATGCTGCCAGGTCCTCATTTTGAAGAGAGACAACAATTGCCACCTGGACTGCAAAAAAAGCGTAAGTTAAACTTCAGTGGATGCATTCATTAATAACTGCTTTACATCTGGTTCGAGAGGTGACACATTTTATTTTATTTATTTATTTTTTTGTAAATCCTTTTTGCTTGAAATTTGTGTGCTTTTTTTTTTTTTTTTAATACAGATTTTTAGCACCTTCTGGGGCTTTTATAACCATTTTATGCTGTTACTGATACTCACTAGTACATCTGTATCTGGCTAGCCAGGCTGCACAGCTTGACTAGGACCACAATTCTGCTGGTCCATTTTCTTGCACTCTTGTTTTCAGTCAGTATCCATGCTGCTGTGCTTGTGGGTATTGATGACGTGCATACTGTAGTTGCAGAGTGTTCGTTTGTGTTTCATCCAATGTGTGCTGTTCAGAGGCATTCATGTATGGGCAACTGTTGATGAAGCAGTAAAGTTCCTGGTCTGGAGAGCAGATCTAGAGTTAATTCCAGAACCCAAGTTGCTTGCTGAGAGGAAGGAATAGTGTCTAATGTCCCTTTCCTGAGCCACTCTGCCTATAAATTCATAGATAGATACTAGGCTTGCAATCCAGGGGACCATTGAGGAGCTTAGCCCAAATTCCTAGTTGTCCCCAAACATTGTCTGGTTAAGTGACTTGCTCAAGGTAACACAGTAGGCAAATGAGGGCTGAGGGAATCAAACCCTGTGCAACAGGTAATACAGCCTTAACCATCTGTGCCAGCTACCAGACTACAATCCTTTACATACCCTGTAGTCATTTTATTGTTTTACTTTTATCTATGGTTTTGTACCATTTGGCAGACCACTCTTTTGGGGTCCTTCTCCATTATGTTCATACTTTGCGTTGCCAGCTTGGAGATCATTCAGACTGCAATTGTTTGTGGTGGTTTATGCTTTGTTGGGACATCCACTATGGCTAATGGATTTGAATTCATTCCTGAATGTCACCCAACTTCAAGCCCTTATTCTAGGTTGGCCCTTTGTGACAGTTTAACTCATAAACTAGAATAGAAGGGTATGTGTCTGTGTTGGATGGGCCTCCTCTGATGGTACTAGTTGGATGTGTGAGGCGCTTGACTAGATAGTATCATGGGGACTTTCATCCAACATGGTGGTAAATAATTTCTGCCTTCTCCAGTGCAATTTCTTCAGTAAGTCTGAATCGCTGGTAAAGAAGACAGCTGCTTGTATGTAAAACTAGTTTCAGATGTAAATAGACTAGATAAAATAATTTGTTTCCTTTGTCTACATTCAATATGTTTAGTACAGTAATTGGCCTGTGATAAGCATGTCGGCAGTGCATGGTTTAACTCTGCCCTCCCAGTTAGTTTCACAGTGCTGAAGCCATTCAGTTAGTGTTAAATGCTTTAAAACTAAGCACTTTCCAGATGTAATGACTAACGCAGAAAATAGATACATCTTAAGAAATAGTTACATAATTTATGAATTAATACACAGTGCATTAAATCTTCAAAATATAATCATAAAATATAAATGAAAAAGTACAAAATATAATCTGAGTGAATTTTACCTGTGTCCATAGCTACTTTTTTTAGCCTTACCCAACTGACCTTTTATAATGTTATGTTTTATGTATGTGGGATGCATACTATAATAGTGCAAGAGTGCATTGCTGGATACAATTTTGTAACTAATCACTGTATTAATTTCATCCCACTAATGTTTTTTTTGCACCTCCAAATCTAAGAAACAAACCTTGGAACTATGAAAACTAAGAAAATTCCAAAAATTCTGTGCTTTTATTCATACTCCTCAGAATTGACTCCAGTTAAATAACATGTCCCTTCCATATGAAAAACAGGTAGTCAATAAAGCAAAAATAAGAAAAAACATTCTTGCTTCCCTCTACACGTGGAAGAAATGTATATTTCCCAATATGCCATAACTGAGTTGGCATGATTTGGGGCCATATGTGCACCCATTGCCCCACCCCTCTTGTTTGGTTGTAATAGGTACTTTCAAACATGAAAAAAATGTTGCTCAAAACCTGATCAGTGCACTATGTTAAAAATTTAACTTCATTCAACATATAATTGTCACTTTTATTTAACATGAATGCTCTCCATTCTATGCCAACTTCATGTGGAATGAATGTATACAGTGCATGTATGTCACGTGTTAACTTAAGGTAGAGGTGTTTCTTGTGTACAATAAGCAAAAGAAATAAGCATTTCATGTTTAACCTAAACAGTTTCTGCCATTTTGAAAATGTGAGTACTGAGCTTACAGATGCAGAGCTATGTATATTTACCTAAGCAAGTCACAAAATAGGTTATGACCAGTTCATCTCAATCTCGCATTTTAATGTATAGAAATATAGAATACTTGCTGTAATGCAAAAGTAAAATAAAACTGTATGTGTGATTTACTATATAAATATGTCCATTTAGTTTTCTCAGCCTAATTTTTGTAAATTAAAAGTGGAGATAGGGATACTTAAAATAGACATGTACAGAATCACATGGTTCTGCTAACAGGAAGGAGCATCTGCTGGAGGGATGCAACTAGAAAATATTTTGTACTCTTATTTTTCTGTCCCCAACCCATTTGGTATCCAGAAATATGGACAAATCTGTTTAGTATGTTGCTCTAGTCACTTAAAATGTGTTTTTTCACCTGTTCCTTATGTTGAATTACAAGCTGTGTTACCTGTTGTTTTGGGCACTGATTTAGACAGTTGTAGACATATGATCTGAAAGGATCAGACCCTTGATTTGTTTTATCAATATCAGTTTTATTTTCTTGTATGTAGTTTAATGTACAATTTGAATGAGATCACATCAGTGTCAGTTGTGATGCCCCTTCTCTGGGCCAGTAATCAAGGAGCCTCAAGCCTCACCACTGACAACTGGTGAGGGACGTTCACTTGGAACACAAGTAAACACACACAATATTTCTGGATGCAGCTCTCTGCACCAAGCACAATTTCCCTTACGAGCACACAGGGAACACACTCCCGTCCTGGGGCTGTTTTTTCCTTTCTCTCACCAGGCTTTAAATAAGACTCCACACTGACCACAGCTGTAGAGTTGAGTTCTCAGTTGAGTGTTCCAAGCCAAGTCCTCCACCACCCTGTCTTTGAAACCAGTGCTCTGTGTCCCTGCTCCTTGTAGCTGACACACACACACATACACACTCTCCGAGATTTGATTTTTACACACACACACTCACACACACACACACACACACACACACACACACACACACACACCTGGGAAAGGCTGGCACAGATTTACCAGCTATGCCCCCTCTGCCCATACTATAAGGTAGATACTGCCTCCAGAAAGCTCCAAAGCCAGCTGCTGTAAGGCTCTTACAAGGGTACCCAATTATACCGAGTAAAATTAATACTAATACAAATGGTAGTGTTTGACCAGTGCAGTAAGGCTTTCAGGAGCGGCCACAGTGTCACCATATAAACATAAGTAATCTCAAAGGTTAAAATATTCTCTAAAAGACAAACCACAATAAAACGTTTAAATATATTTAATAATAAAAGAACATGAAAATACTAAATATCTATTTACTGTAAACACCAGCGTTTCAGTCACATGAAATATTAAAAGTAACACAGATGGATAGATCCACACAGAAACATAAAACAGTACTTAACTAATCTCACTATATTTTCATGGCTGATCTAAAGAATTACTATTCCCTCATTACTAAAGGAAGGCAAGATGAAGTGAGTGAGTGATCCTTCTTCGTCAAGTTTCAAAAACAGATTGCCCTGAGACTTCTGTCTCATCTACTGTTAAAACACCATTTCAGTGCTGGATTACAGAATGACATTTCATACATCAGGTCACTTGACTTCTGGTTCCCACACTACCCTGTTTACTAGAAACTGAGCCAAAATCTGTACCATGCACACTCCTAGAGTTTTGCTAAGATGTGTTCTAGCATCTGGAAGCTATAAAACCATTTCAAAAACTTCCATCCTTCCAGGGTAGCAATTTGTTCACTCCTAAGGACAATACAGTAGGATTCCTAGTCCTGGTTATCACAGACATTTTGTCTCTGGCTGCAATCAGAACTGTAAGATGCAATCTTTATGGCCTAAACCAGGTAATTTAATTTCAGACTATTTTTTTCAAAGTTATCTGGACCAGATTAAATTCTTCTCTTCCCGTATCCTCTGTTACAATATATTCATTTCAATGGTTTCATTGCAGTCTGACATACAGGTGTATGTCATTTCTGTCCAGCAGGACCCACTGTTGGTACACACACAGCTTTACAAATGCATTTTCAACACAAGCACCTGTATAAATCCGTTTGATATACAAATGGTATATAATTCTTTACAAAACTCCAGCTAGCTATGCTGACATATGTTACACATCCACTGCCCTGCTTCTCCTAGTATAGCTGGCAATACCTCACATCAGATCAATATTCAGAATACTGTATTTGTTTAAAAAACATTTTATTTTAATATTGCAAAAAAATGCTTTATTTATTTTTATTTATTTTACATTTGTTGAACGGGAGAGTCCAACTGGATTGCAAGTCCATTTTCAGTGGAGGCACGGGGAGAAAAGCTCCAAGAGAACAATTTTATACAAAACATAGTTTTAAGGACAGACTTTTGACATACAATTTCTATAGAAGAGACGTTGACATACATATTAACTAACAGAAAGGATACATTCATTCTTTACAGTATAATAATACATTTCATAGGTTCATAGGTTATCTGCCCTGGGGCAATTATAAGCCTAGCCCGATTCTGTATGGCTTACGCCACCCCTTGATTTGAGTATACTGTGCCCTTTTTAAGGTTTAGTTTACTGTGCCTCTGTCTAATAGTGACACGGGAGTAATCCCTGGGACAAACCTATGATCCCCCATCCACTTATCGAGATTCTTCTTGAAGAGATTCAGTGAGGCGCTCTGCCTCACATGAACTGGAATTCTATTCCAGAGCGAAGGGAGCCTCTGGGTTATGAACCTGTCCCTCCAGCAAGTTCTATTTATTTCTGTGCTGAGGTTCAAGTCCGTCGAGCGTGTGGCTCTAAGGGATTTAGATTTACTGAGGTGGAGCATGTCCATTAATTCTGGATTTGACATAGCTTTGTATGTCAGGCATAGATCGCCTCGAAGTAGGCGGTACGCAACTAAGTAGAGCTGTAGTTTTTTTAACCGAGCAGCATATGGCATCTGTTTGAGACCCTTGATCCTCTTGATGAGATACTTTTGGGGTCTTTCTAATTGCTGCAGGTGTCGGGTAAGGTACATCCCAAAAGGGGCATTGTATTCTATGATGGGCCTGATGAGGGATGAATAAAGGGGCACGATTACCTCTCTTGATCTAGATGTGAAACCCTTCGTGATGAGGTGGGCTATGTAGAAGGTCTTTCTAACCACTTTGGCAATGTGGTTTTCAAAGGAGAGATTGCTATCAACTTGGGTCCCCAGGTCCCTAATAACTTTCTCTGTACTTAATGGGTTTCCGCCTATGTGGTAATTTGTGGGCACATTGTTTTGCCAAAGGGTATGACTATACATTTTTGGCATTTAGCTTTAAACCATGGCACTGGCACCAGTTATCTGTCTCTGTGAGACCTTTTTGAAGGATGTTTGTGTCAGCTGGAGAGTTGATTATGGCACCCAGTTTGCAGTCGTCTGCAAACTTGGTGAGCCATAGTCCTCCCACGTTTGCCTGTACCTCGGAAAAGTATATACCGAACAAGAGTGGTCCCAGGACAGAACCCTGTGGGATGCCACTTGTGACTGGTTTCGAGTCTGACATGGCTCCAGCAACTCTCACTCTGTGGGTTCTGTCTTTGAGCCAGTTTTAGAAGATATTCTAATAATTAAAAATGCTGTTGTGTTGAACTTGTGTACAAGAATGTCCATCTTTATAAAAAGGGAGAGAGAGGGAAATCCACCATGTAAAACAACCCAGGAACAACTTTCACTCTGCCTCAGGCAGACAATCTCATCACCACAGACAGCTCACACCTAGCTTGGGGAGCCCACCTAGGTCCAGTGAGGATACAGAACATTTGGTCCCCAAAACAGTGCCAGTTGCAAATTAGTCTGAAGGAAATGCTAGCAGTTTTTCTGGCCATGAACTTTCTGATAGCACTTGAGTCTCGGAACCCTGCAGATGTGGACAGACAATACCAAAGTCATGTGGTACATAAACAAGGGAGGAAAACCTGTTTTACCCCTTGTATAGCCTTGCTAGACAGCTGTAGATGCTTGTCCTGGACTAGGGGATCACTCTAATTGCATTGTATTGAATTATACATACTAGGCCTTAGTATTCCGGCAGATTCCGTGAACAGGGACTTGCTAGACCCAAGCGAATGGATGTTAAAAAGAGATGTGTTCCTAGATCTCACTGTGCTATGTGGAATCCCATTTATAGACCTCTTTGCCTCTCCCTAGAACAATTGACTTCTGAGGTTCTGCTCCAGAACCTAACAGGAGGGATCCTGGAAGACAGATGCTTTGTTCTTCCTATAGAGCCAGAAGGTTGTGTTACCCATGATTTCAGGGGTACGCACCAAGACTGACAGACCCAGCATAGTTCTGGAGGCCCCATTCTGGTCCAGAAAACATTGGTTCTCTCTGCTCCTCACCCTAAGTGACTGGAGGTTTTGCATGCTTCCCAAAGGACACAGACCTTCTCAGCCCTTCAAAACATTTGCTTCTGCCTCCCCTCAAGAAGCTCATCTGCAAGATCACCTTTCTTATAGCTGTTACTTCAGCTAAAAGAGTCTGTGAACTGCAGGCTGTCATGAGTGCAGAACCTTTCACTGCCTTCCACAAGGACAGGGTAACCCTGAGAACTAAACCTTCATTTATGCCCAAGGTGGTTTCTGAACTCAGCCTTAAGCAGGCTATCCATCTACCAGTTTTCTTCCCAAATCCACAGAACAAGGTGGAAAGAATCTTCCACTCGCTGGATGTCCAGAGACCAATCAGGTACAACCTAGACAGACCAGAGGCGGATGGGGCCGACCAGTTGTTGGTATCCTTTGCAGAGGGAAAACAGGACAGGCCTGCCTCAAGGTAAACCATCTCAAAATGGATTGCAAACTGTATCCAGTTCTGTTAAACACACGATGGAAAGTCTCTGCCTGGCTGCATTAGAGCCCACTCCACCAGCCATGGGGTAACTACCACTGCCTTCCTCAAAGTAGTGCCACCCAAACAATCCTAGAGGCAGCCACCTGGAGTTCTGTTCACACCTTCACAAAACATTACAACTTAGGCCAGGCATAAAGGACCAGAGCAGGTTTTGCTTCTGCCATCCTACAGAATATTATTTCCTAAAACGTTCCTTTATTTCCTCCACCCTTAGAGCAGCTTTGGATATTTTCCCAAGGATTAGTACTGCAACATCGACTATGAAGAATATAGTACAGTTGTGTCCCACTAACTATTGTAGACGTTCCAGTAGATCGGTATTGCAGTACATATTTCCTCCCTCCTAATCCTCATCTAAGTAGGGACCTTGTCCCTTTTTGCTGCTGTTTCTTGTCCATTTAGCTCATCCCAACCTTCTTCGTTTTTTCCTTTTTGTATTCACTACCAAGACCAGACACTTGGGCAGGGCAGGTTGTGCTGTCTTCAGGCAGCAAACTGCTTTCCCAGCTTAGAAAGACCTGAAGATGGTGATGACTGGTTGGGATGATGCTAAGACTCTGGAAATTGGGCTGTACACAGGCTTCTGCATGGCAGGAAGTTCCAAAGATTAGTACTGCATCATTGATGATCTTGAACGTCTACAATTATCTTAAGTGGGACACAACTGTACTTTCTTCAGAGCAGCCTTTTTTTAAGACTGATATGGAGCACAGACTTATATTGTGAGAAATCTCAATTATTAAAAAGTAATTTAGATCCTACTTTCATACAAGCCTTATGAAAGAAAAAGCTCAGAGGTGTTCCAATAGTAGTGATCTATCTGCAGGTTTCTTTTTGAAAGTCGCTTGCTGTTTGAAAAAAAGGAAAGATCAAGGAGTGTTGGGAAGAGCAAAAAGGCCACCCAGCATGTGAATTGTAAGGTAGTAATGATATTGAGAAAGCATTGCATGTGAGCTAAGTAAGGAAGGGTAATTGGTGGTGTGTAATCCTTTTGAGTGGCCAGTATAGTTATTAGTGAAGTTCTAATTGTTATTGTTTAGTCATTTAGTTGGACTTTAGAATGCCAGGTATGACTACCAACAACTGCTGCTTTATGTTCTTGTAAAGTCATATTCATTACTTTAATAATGCTGTCTTTCTGTCTTTCTGTCATATCATCAGACACTCCCTTTTTCTTTCCCTTTGGTCTTACACAGCATCAGTAGCTTTTTCAGTGAATCCTGTCTTCAAATTATGTGCCTAAGTATTTGAGTTTGTTTCACTGTCTCACTTTATAATGAACTGTTGGGGTTTATTTCCTTATATGTTGATTGACATGATCATCTTGCAGTCCATGGAAATCACAAAATCTGACTCAAATACCACAGTTCAAAATCATTTATATTTTGCTACATCTTTACTTATAGTCAAACTTTCATAGCTATGTGTTTTTTGGTATGAAAACCATACTTTTGTCTGTGCAAACCTTTGTTTACAGTGTGATATCTTTGCTCTAATCTGATCTAGATTCGTCGTAGCATCTTTTTAGTTTCATGACTGCAGTCATCATCTGCAGAGGTCTTTTTCCCCAGGAAAATAAAATTTCTAAGTGCCTAGTCTTCTTTCCTGCACATTTGTAAGGAAATAGGCAGCACAGTGCAGTAGCAGATAGTGCTGTTGCCTCACAGCAAGAGGTTCCTCGATTTGATTCTCAACTGGAGTGCCTTTTGTGTGGCGTCTGCATGGGTTTCCTCTGGGTTCTCCGGTTTCCTCCCACATTCCAAAGACCTACAGTAGGTGGATTGGGCACTCTAAATTGGCCATATGTGTGAATGTGTGTGCGAGTGTAGGGGTGTGAAGGAACTACTGTGGTGGGCCTTGCCACTGGCAGTATAAACCTTTGCTCTAGATGATTGTCACTGTTGAAGTGACAGCACTACCCCATATGCAAAAATGGGAAAAGGGGGTTGTGGATGGAATGGATGGATAGATAGGGCTTGATAACATATTTTAAAGTCGAGCAACAAGCTAGTTTTTCCAATTTCTTTTTTTCACCTTCATTGAAGGATTCCCCAACAAATAAGACACCTCATCTCACCCAAATTTAGGACTTCACTAAAGACCCATCTCCTCTCATCAGCTAAATGTAATTGCCCCTTATCCAATCATATCACCTTACTTAAGTTACATCACTCTTTCTTGTGCTAATGACATACTTATTGTCCTTCATATGGCAGATTTTATTATACCAAGCAGAACATTAAACAGTTATCTTCACCGGTCTCTGTTAATGTTAGGAATAGATAGGGAAGATTTATTGGGCTTAGCTCAGGTTCAGGCTCCTTAAGCCTTCACATTCTAGTTCTGCTGGTAAGAGAGAGAGAAATTCTTCTGTTACTGTAGATTCCCAATGTGATGAACAGGGAATAGAACTGGGAATGAGGAGAAATTTAGTTATATCTCCTCAGGCAACAGATTCTGATTCTGAGGAGAGTATTTCTTCTGATCTTCCCTATGAAGAATTTTCCTTTTCTGAAACCATCTCCTAGAATGAATCCATATTTTCAATGAGAACAAACTTGAGGTTCCAGTTTCTTTGAAAAAAAATTATGATGTATTGCAGTTGGAGTTCTTCAGCCAACTGCTGTTCCTTCTGTTCTACTAGCTTTGAAGGATGTTTTATTACAGCCTGCAGCCCCTGAAAAGGCATACAGACTGTGTCAGGCATCTTTGCCCTACAGATATTTATTTTTTAATCCCATATCTCACCCAGCAGTGATTTCATTGTCCAGTCTTTCTACAGCTAAGTATTTAGTAAATGTTAAGCCCTCTTTCTCTGAATAGTGAAAGCTTTTGATAGATTTGGAAAAAGTATAATGTTTTATCTGTCTTATTTTTAGAATTCTTAATTATCAAGCTCACATAAAAATGTTGTCTAATTGCTCTTATTACGTCTGTTTGTAACCAGTCCCCCTTTGAAGTTTTATGAGGGTGATGACTTTTTCAGAGCTGTAGTTCCTGTGATAAAGGGTTTGATTCCCTCAGCCCTTATTTGCATACTGTTTGACATTGAGAAAGTCACTTAACTGGACAGTGCTTCTGGGCAACTGGGAATTTGGGCTAGGCTGTTCCGTGGTCTCCTGGACTGCAAGCGTAGTAACTACCTATGAATCTACCCTGTAGAAATAGAAGAGGTACCAGGCTGAATGCAGTCTACTGGGATTTTATCAAAATATTTGGCTAATAAGTGAAATGTTAATGTCTTAAATTGCACTACCCTAACCAGTGTTAATTCTGAAAGTAAAAATAAACAGTTTTATAGAACCTAGCATGTAAATGTAGGGTACGTTATGGGAGGCACACACAACGTTGGGGCAGTCATTCTCCGAGACTCTGTATTGGGCCTCAGTTGACTTCCTAACACACACAGTATGCCTACAGTTGTAGGGATCAAATTGATTAAATATGCAAATGATCTAGAAAGTATGCAGAGTTGTAGGCATGGAATTTGATATGAAAACATTGCAGAAAATTCTATATGTAATCCATTCATGGTCAGTACACCATTTTATCCTCTCTAAATATGGAAAAATTTAGTGATACATTATGGTAAAATTGTTCTACTGTGAGAATCAAGGGTATGAAAGGAAAACAACTGTTGTCTGAGGTTTGAAACCCATTATCTATGCATTCTGTGCTTTAAGGATTTTAAAGGCAACTGGATTTGCTAATCCTAGACTATTTAATCTCTACTTGGGAAGAGAAAATGTAATTTCAGTCTATATGGAAAATAAATACTACAATAATTAAAAGTGAGAGACATAAAATGTTTAAGGTGGCTTTCATCTAAAACAATAGGACACTGGAGCTCACTGTCAGCTGAAGTTAAAAAGCTGTTTATCTGTGCTCCCTTAAAAAGGAACTGGAGGATTAAATACACGAAAAAGTATATTTTATCAAAATGGCTTGAATCTGGAACACCAAATGAACGAAGGGAGACATTCACAGCTGTAGACAGTGTAGTGGTATCAAAATCCTGTCCCATTGCATGAAAGTGCTGGAGAAGGTGATTGATATACAGGGGTAGTAGAAAGTAAAAGATGGACAGTTTGGATTAAGATCAGGATGCAGAACAACCAACGTGGTGGTAGTTGTGAAAATGCTAGAGATGAGGAAAGAGTCCAACTTGGGTATTCCTAGGCTTGGAGAAAAGCAAGACTTACAAGACCTCAAAAAAGCTGATTAGAGCAGTCCTGCAATGGTTTGAAGTCCTGGAAACATTGGTAGAATTAGTGCAGGTTACAAGGACCTAATGACACAAGTGCAAACAATTTGAACTTGCAGAGGGATTCCTAGTGGAAGTGGGTATGCATCAGGGTTTACCTCTGAGCCCACTGATGTTCATACTGGTGATGGACAGCATTATCAAACAGGTCGAGGGGGAAGGTCAGCAAAACTGATATATGTAGGCAGTGTGGCATTGCAAGCACTTCAACAAATGATAGGGGAATGGAATGTAAAACTAAAGGCACATGGAATTAAACTGAGTTACAGACAAGACAGTTATCATGGCAGCAAATCTGAGAAATCAGAAAAAGCTGAAAATTGAGACAGAGGTTAGGTACTAGGTTAACAGTTTCAAGTATGTGGGAGGCATGGTTGAGGAGAACGGAAGTCTGAATGAGGAGGTCAAAGCTAGAATCAGGAGGACATTAAGACAGCTGGCACAGGGCATCAGGGATAGTATGTGACAGAAGAATGCCAAAGAAGCTGAAAAGTAAAATGTACAAAACAGTGATGTGACCAGTTCTTCTGCATGGTACAGTAACCTGAACAGTGAAGGCAGAGCAGTGGAGGATGCTAGTGGTGATGGAGATGAAGTGCTTGAGATGGGTGGTAGGATGTACACAATGGGCGAGATGAAGAAGTAAGGACATTAGAGTTGAAGCCAAAGCAGCTCCAGTTGCAGAGAAGGTAAAATAAAACAGATTAGTCATTCAATATATGTGCAGGAAAACAGAAGCCAATCTGGTGAAGATGTTTTGGAAGAGAAGGAAGAAAGCAAAGGGAAACAAAGGCATTCAGCAAAGAGATGGGATAGATTGCATGAGAGAAGACTGAGAGAAGACATGTAACAGTCAGACGTGACTGTTAAAGAATCTGGAAAGATTGTAACAGTTGATGTAACACCCTGACCCCATGTAGAAAACAGGGAAAAGGGAGCTTGATGATAACTGAAAAAACAAGAAGCATCTTCCTTGCTTGTAATCTATTTATGGTAGGGTTAATTACTGTTAACCACATTTTTGAAAAAGTAGTTAGTCTAGGAGGTGCAAAAGTAAGTTTGCGTTTTTTTTTCCTCAGTCTGTTTTCTGCCTTGTCTTCTGGCCATCAGCCCCCATTCTACCATTCTCTGGCCGTTCATTCATCTGTCATATCTGAGATGGGAGCTGACCGATGGAGGACCATCATCCAAAGCAGATATATGTTGCTTTGCATACATGCTGCCTAAACAGGGCCACAGCCAGCCTATAAAGCATGTATTGTGAGACACGAGTGTCTTGACTCTTACCGTTCATGAAATGTATGTTGATGCAAAACCTGCTCTATTAACCTAAGTGCATTAGAGTTGTTGTTGTGTCTTTCAGCTTATCCCAGTTAGGGGTCGCCACAGCGGAACTCCGGTCCGCTAATGTTTGGTAGTGGATTTTTACGTGCCGTGTTACCAGCCCTGATGCACAACCTTCACGCATGCCTCCACACAGAAGACGCTGTGGCTGAGAATCGAACGGGACAACGTCTTGCTGTGAGATGACAACGCTACCGCAGCACCACTACCATTAGAGTAATTATGAAAAAATATCCCTGGTTTCTGGACTTTATCTCCATATTATTGGAGAGGTATGGAGGAATATTCTTCATTTCGAGTCTTTCCATGCTCCACTCTGTTTCTCATTAAAAGGGTGCATCTTATATCCATTGTTAAGATTTTTTTAAGTGCGTGTTTATTGTAACCAATACTGTATCATATTAATTCATCAGAATAACTTTTTGTATGCAGAAAGGAATAGTTATTAACCATGCTATAAACTTCACAGATTAAACTGATAGTAAATGATGTTCATTTTGCCCATTTATTACACATTGTAAAAAGTGGTGGTCCGCATTTTGGAGACAGAATATTGGGTTGATATTTATTTGAATGCATTATTATGTGATCCGTTTTTTAAATGAGAGTTAGAACCTGAGAATTACTGAGGCTGTATATGGAGGAAAACTATTAACTGATGCTTTTTGTTTATTACTCTGGTTGTGTCACTTAGTTGAAATGCATTACATGGCCATCTTTAACACAGCTGGACATCTGAAGTGTACACAGTAGTGACCATAACTGGTGGGTGGGGTAGCTGTGTAGAAGAAAGTAGTTGACCGTCTTGTCACTATCTCATTTTAAACTGTCACTAATCTGGCTTTGCAGCATAAATGTATATTGATGTGAAGTAAGGTAGAATATTTTACTGCAGTTGCCGGGTATTTGTGTGAAAGAAACTTGAATTATTGTGACCATTCTTACTATTATTTTTTAACACAATCAGACATCTGTGGTGTGCAGTTAGTAAAGTGGTTGCAATTATGTGTACAAAGGTCACTGTAAATAAGTGACTAACCCAACAACTGATCTGGTGTGGCAGGCGTTCTCGCACGCTGTGTTATATTTGTTGAAATCAGAGTATTTCTATGACTTATGCTTGTATGCGTGTGTGTGTGTGTGTGTGTGTGTGTGTGGGGGGGGGTGTTGCAGTACATTTAAGAGTAAAACATTGGCCATAATGTATTTCATTTTACAATTGCAAATGTCAACATTGCTGTTATGAGTGTGTGTGGGGGTAGGGCTTGCAGCATAACTAGTTGGACATAGTTTTTGTCACTTAATGTGACAAACATCAGCATTGCACATAAATGGATATGTTTGGTGGTTCAGCAGGAGCAGATCGTATGAAAGCAGCTACTCACTTTCACAGTGGTGCAGTGAGTAGCATTTCCATGTCATAGTGCTTTGGTCTGGCTGAGTTCTTGGCTGTGGCTTTTTGTATGTGGAGTTTGCATGATATAAGTTTAATCATGTGCTCTTCAAATACATGATATAGATTAACTGGCATTCCTCAAATTTCCCTAAAGTTGAGCAAGAATGTTGGATGTTTGTGTGTATGTATGCGAGTGTGCATCTTATGACAGGCTTGGCTGTTCAGGGGCAGTGTTACTGTGTGTGTCTGTCAGTGTAAAATATCACCAATTTTGCATCTATGCATGCACATCTGGGATGCAGTAAAAGTGCAGTTAACACATCATTTGCTTTCAAAAAAGAGGCATAAAATGAATAGCAGAACCTACATACCCTTAGAGCTTTTTGGGGTCTAATGGCCCTATTCCCCACACTGTTAAATGGATTTTGACATGGACTTAGTGGTAGCCTCTACCCTCATTACCATTTATTTTAAAATTGGCCTGCTCAGAATGTTGCTGTAGCTTGTGTGGGGAGCTGAGGATAGTGTACTCATTATTTCTTTAATAGTCCCTCATAGTCACGCCTCCAGGGGTATGGAGAGAAAGTCAGTCTAGCTTGTGTGCAGACTGGGGAGAGTTTAGTCATTATTTATTTAATTTTCCTCACTATCCACTGAGGTGTGTACAGAAGGACACTATAGTTTATTTTAGGGCAGGGAACAAGAGTCAAGTGTGGTCATTATTATTGTTTTACTTTTCTCACAGACCTCAGAAGTATACAAAGAAGGTCATTAGTTTAAAAAGAAGGTAGACTGCTGTAATGGGTAACCAATTAAACTTTGTAATAGTTGCACAATGATGATGATCAGTTGTGAGTTTAGATGTATGAATTTCATTCTCTGCTTTCTGAAGGATGTGGTGTTCTAAGCAGAGAGTACATCAGTGATAGCGCATACCCTGATCTTGGCATTAGCACACTTATAACAATACCTTATCTAGCTTCTTTTTGAATGTAGATTTGACATTCTGTACCCTATCTTTAGCTGTGTTAGTACTTTTTGCACTTGGACAAAGGTTGGCATATGACACAAATGTTAAGATTCTGGTCTAGGTTAAGGCCTAGGTGTTTGTGCTGAGGTACGTGGGATAACTGTTGTCCATCATGATGAGTTAGCAGAGTTAGTGGAACTTTGGGGAGTCACTGCGGTAGCGTTGTCACCTCACAGTAAGACGCTGTCTGGTTCGATTCACAGCTAGAGCGTCTTCTGCGTGGAGACATGTGTGAATGGGCGTACCTTCGTTGAAGGTTGTGCGTCAGGGCTGGTAACTCGGCACGTAAAAAACAACTATCAATCATTAGCGGACCGGAGTTCCGCTGTGGCGACCCCTAACCGGGAAAAGCTGAAAGACACAAACAAACAAACTGTGGATTTTTGAGCATTTAATGTAAGTTTATTCTTATGTGGCCAATTACAGAGAACTGACAGTTCATTTTGAAGTTGGATGTCTTCAAACCAACTGTAGTCTTCTGAGGAGAATTACCACTGTTGTAATTTTTGAAATAGCAGCTGGTGGTTGATAGTCTCATATGCTGTTTTCAGGTCAAGTATTGCTTCTATTAGCTGACCTATTTCAGTGTTTGTATTTCATCTGTCAGAAAGTAGATGGGAGGTTGTAATACATTCGCATAAAGCCATATTGTTTGTGTGAGACAGTTTTGTATATATATTCAATGATTTGTTTATAGACTAATTTTTCTAGGATCTTCATTTACAAATACACACTCAATAATAGAATAATCGATCAATTATAACCAGAATAATATGCACACTTGTGAGCGGTAATAGAATAACAGAACAATTGTAAACAGTGTATTTTACAGTAAAACAGTGAAAGACCTTTGAAGTACTATTTAAAATGTGGAATTGAAAATTCTGAAGTTCAATAATTCAAGATCAACACTGAAGTAGCAAGAGAAGAAAAGGGCATTTTTGTATGTCACCCAACTGTCAAATCTAACATGATACACTGATAATTCGTAGTTTCCTTCCTCATCTGTTACTAATCAGTGCTAGCTATTTCTCTAGAATTTTAGCCATATAATTTCTGACTCTATAAGTTGTATATACGTTTTTTTCTGAATTATTTAAAGTTAAAATGAGTTCTGTTGTTGCTAAAATTATGGTTATCAGTATTTTTGTATATAGCACAGTAGTAATCTGTGCATACTAATAAAATCGACTAAGTAAAACATTGAAAGAAAATAAACGACTAAAGAACTTCAGCACTAAACTAGGACGGTGTACAAAAAACTCACAGGCAAATTTGTTTTTTAAGCGCTTTCATCCTTTATTCGATACGTAGGACTTCATCAGAAACTAGATGCATACAAATGAAAACAGGATATGGTACATACTTAAATAGTTAGAAACACGCGGCACAGAAAAAGTTTGTCAAGAATAGGTCCAATCACGAGTAACCAAAAAGCTAAATAGCCTATTGATTTAAAAGTATGGGCTTGGACCAATCATAAAAGAGGGTTAAGTATCCCTCGTGGTTAAAGCTGTTTGCAATAGAATTGCAAGTAACAGTGACTGAATAATACCACTTCTCACTAGTACACTAAGATAAAACAAAATGTTTAAAACAAATGTATCAAGAATATTATTATACAATCATGTCCAATATAGATACTCTGTGCATATTTAATTGTTTACACTGATATTGTCTCTGCAACTGCTCTGTACTTGTTACTTCTATTTGAAAGTGTTTTTGTATGTTTGCATTTGGCCCAGGTCAGGGATGAATGGGGGGTCCTTTAACTGGCTCATAGCCTGGTTAACACATGAATAAATGGATAACTTGGGTGTTATAATTAGACTGAGAAAGAAGGGAAGTAAGTGTGCAAATAGAAATGAGGGAAAGCTTAAAATTTTGCATTAATAAAATTATGGATGTTATAAACGGTCTTGTTTGAAACAGCTCCATTTGCTGAAGAGTATTTTGTATACCTTTATAGAATCTTTTCCTGTATTCCTACAGGTCAACAAGGGGAGAATCGAATAACTCTGGTATTCTTCCTTGGTGGAGTAACGTATGCAGAAATTGCTGCACTGAGGTTTCTATCTCAAATGGAGGAAGGAGGCACGGAATATATTATTGCCACTACTAAATTAATCAACGGGACGAGCTGGATCAAGTCGATGATAGATAAATTAGAAACATCTCTCTTTTAAGTTTCACTTAAGCATTGCAACTTTATCAAGACTGGTAAACATCTTAACCATTATGAAAACACCTACTAGAGGAGCAACACTTTTTGAAAAAAAAAATCCTGTTTGAAGCAGCTGTGTCAGCAGGTCACCACTCTTAAAAGGATGTAGTTTAAACTTCACCTTGCAGCACTGTTCTGTTCTATACCAGTGCCTACTTTTTGAATTGCATTCATGTTAGAAGGTTTATGCAGCACAGTCTACATTATTCATCACTAGTGATTGTAGAGTTATGAACAGTTCAATGAATCTGTTTTCTCATCACTGTATTATCATACTGAAGCTACCTTTAACTGCATTGCACTGTTTGTACAATTTCCTCCTTGTTCTTGATTTGTAAGTACCCTTGCAGGCCTCTGTAGGGTAAGGTGACTCTGAGAATCTGCAGGTAGATCTTCAAGGTATGCACCACTATGTCAAGTATGCAACCTGTGTGTGTGTGTGTCTGTATATACATGTAGTCTAACAGTTGGGGGCAGCCTTATATGAGGCAAGTATTTCATTAAATTCATCAGAATTGCAATGCAAATACATTTTGCATAAGTGGCTGAGACATGAATGCATTACTTGCTGATTTGGTAGTTAATGTTCTGTCTTGGTGCAGGTTTTTACTTAATTTTTATTATTTGAACATTTACATAGATGCAGATTATTTGCTGCCACCTCTGTTATTCATTTCAAGAAGTTGTAGTCTTTATTGACTTAACTGAAATTTCCATACAAACGAGTAGTGAAGCCAAAAGGGGGAGTACATTAGAAGTGGATGGATGAAAGTCTGGTTTCCAGTGAAAATGTACCGTCTTGAAATTATAGACGGTTTGTTATAGATTATAGACAAAGAGAATATAGTGGAAGAGGATGTGTGTGTATAGTGAAGGTGAGGTTTGGTAAAACATTTGTTTAGAATGTGTAGCTCAGTGTCATACATCTTGTACATGTCATACAGAATTAATTTTTATTTCATAACTGTTTTTATTTGCTGTGAAAAAAATTTACAATATTAAATACCCAATGTATAGAACTTAACCATTCCCTGTTTATAAATACCAGATTTTTTTCTGAGTGCATTTTCAGAACTGTTTTTGTAAAATTATTTAAGAAAACTGATGCTGATATTTCTGTTTGTGTATTAGGATCATTAAACTTTATTTGTCCTGTCTGACATAACTGAAATAACAGTATTTGTTTAGATTCTACATTTGAATGATTTTGGAGATATCACGTTTGTTACAGACTTACTGTTACATAAACATAATTGTTTCATTTATCCACAGATCACACTTGTCCATTTTAAATAAAAGCTTTTTCTGCCATGCTGACATTACATTGCCAGCAAAGAAGACAGCTGTGTCTTAGTTATGCCTCATTTTAACAAAGACATGCAACTTCTCTCATCTTACTTATAATTAAGTTTCAGAATGATTTTCTGCAGCTGAGTTCAGCTAATCTGTAACATCATACATCCTTTTTGTGAAGAAGTGCTTCTAATATTTCACTTAAAAAGATGCATATAGCTATAAGTTATGTCCTTGTGCTTCTGAACTTTTAATATCCAAACTTTTACTTTTGCCCTTGTGAACAAGATGCATGCATAATGTGTCATCCATCTGTTTGTTCTTTTAGAATACCATGTTTAGGTGATGTAGTACTTTCTCGTGGTTGAGGCTTAATGGCTATTTTAATGCATTCAACTATCCCCACTTTGTATAACCCATACTTACGGGTTCACCCATCCTGAGTTGTGTGGAGCAGTTGCACTTTTTTACCACTTTAAGCTGTAAATTTCACTTCATCAGCTATACATTTGGAAATTGGTGGTTGTTTATATCGGGACACACCAGGATGTACAGTAGCAATCCCCACCCCAAGTGTGATGCGAGACAACAGTGTAGTTATAAGTTCTTAACTCTTAGTTTTCAAGAAATTGTGATAAACAGGTTGTTTTTAAGAAGATAAGACATTAAAAAGATAATCAGGTCAATGCCCATCAGGGTGCTTCTGCATCCCCTTCACAGCCAAGTACTACAAGGCAGTGGCACTTTAAATTGTGAACAGCATGGAGTGCAGGGGGAGGCAGACCCCCTTGCTTGATCTGGATAGCCATCTTTCACTCTCATGAAGTCAGTAATGCCAGATATTAGAGTTTTAAACTTTTTACTTTAACCTTTTTATATTTTATTTTTAGTGTTCACTGAATTAGAATAATGGTTACAGAACCACCATAATTAGCCCAAACGGGATGTCCTTCAAATCAGCGCCACCCACACCTGCTTGAACTAGGATGGTATGTCGTAAAGTATATAGTCGCCAGGAAATTTATGCCCTGGTTCTGTTACATTCCTTGCAAATTCCCAGAGTCTGTCTTTTTCAGGCTACTACCTATCTCTGTTGTTAACAGCTGTGTCATTTTCTCAGTCTTTTTCTTTATCGTATGACATGAGGATGTGTGTTCCCTCAGTGCTGGTTGGTTACTTGTGTGCATGGGGTTAGTTTTGTGACATTGTAACTGTGATGATGATAGATGCAGCTTTCTTACTGGCATTTGAGAGGATTGTCATTGACTAGGCAAGAGTCTGAGAAATTAGAAGCTAAATACGCAATGAAATCTGAGTTGGAATGCTTGTGTATTTATTCAGTTAAAGACTTTTTGCTGTTTTGGCAGGCAGTTTGCTTTTGTTCTGTGAATGTTCTTATTGAAATGAAGCTGGTGTACTTTTGGTTTTGCCGTGTTGCTTCTGATGTATACTGCCTCAATTATTCCTCACAAAATGCATATTAACTTGCAGTTTCTTCACAAATGAGTCAAATAAAATGTTTATAATGTGTTTGTTAAAGACAGTGTAATATGGATGCATGATTATGCCAAATATAGTTTTGCATAAGTTGTAGCTTTATATTTCAAGTGCTTTACAACTGCATTCTGTTTATTAGCAAATAATAGTGTACTGTCAGATAAATTAAGGCAAAGTAAAGTCCTGAAGGAGTTAAGGGGTGTTATATGTTTGAGTCTGGTTTCAGAATGTTAATGGAGGAAAGAAAGAAAAACAGTGCATCAGGAATCTTTTGTAGGCTCTGGCCTTCTCAGGCTGGGGGATGAGTCATTGTAAGGATGTCAGTAATGAGAGTGCATACTGGTACTGAATGTAACAAAGTCAAAGGATAAGATTCTTAGGCCAGATGGTCTACGTTTCACAAAAGTATATTGTCAAGTGTTCACGTGAACGTCTAAGTAAGGATCATGACAGCATGTAATATTTTAAAATACATTGATTTGTTAAAAGCTATGTAATGTCAGAGTTCTGCATGAGGGAAGTTGATAAGTAAAAGTACAAAATAATGCAGTTTTCTTTGTTTTGGGAGACTGATCTGAAATTTTGTGAAGGCAGTCTCCCAGCACTGTTTATGGAATAAATGAGTACTTTGCACATCCTGAAGCAGTATTCTTGACTCAATACTAAAAAAGTAAAACTCTTAGTTATTTATTTGTGCCCTTTATCATTTGGTGCTGTGCTTGGGATCTGAACTTCAGTGTGGAATAAATTGCAAGGGCCCATCAGAAAGTTCTTCAGTGAATTCCATATTGTTTTGTATGGAATAGTCAGAGGTTTGGATAATTAACCGTTCAGGGTGTGCAGACATACTAGACTAAAAAAAAAATGAGGAAATGAATTTATGAAAAATGTTTTTTTTTCTCTTAGATAATTGTAGTTGAACAAGTGGAATGAGTGAATAACTGTTTTGTTGAATGACAGAATTTGCTTGTTAGGTATATGTAAGGTAATAGTGGGAGGACCTCACAGAAATTGCTTAATAGTGGGAGGATCCCACAGAAAATAAGAAAATGTGTATGCGCATACAACAAGAAGGGAATTTAACACAAGGAGGCTCTTTATGTCGAGGGGAGTACCCCCAGGACTAAAGTTAAGAGGCATGAGAGATGTTTTGTGTTTAATATAGGACTAAAGAGAGAGAGAGAAAAAATTAAAGTTAAATCAACTTCATGAGCCTAGAGCATGTTGGGACATAGATGTATGTGCTAGTAAATGAAGTTTGAGCCCATAGCATGTTGGGATGTAGGTGTGACTGTGTGACGACAAAATCCCTACCCTTCGCTCTCTGAATGGTGTGTGAATTGATGTAGTCTTTTTTTTGTGAATTACCAGGATCCAGGATCTACAAGGAAAATCTTAATGGGAAAAATACTGCACTAAACTACTACCTGCAAAGGTAAACAGGCAGGATCAAATCCCTGTAAAGAAAACACCTGCATATATTATGCATCATAATTATGAAAAAAAAGTTTAAGTATTTGAAGGAGTAGTTTCAGTTTACTAAAAATTGCTCTGGTAAAGCATTTCCATTACATGGAACTTATGGAATAATAAACTGGAGAATTTGAAGGGTATTTTGGGATAAAAAAAGGGAAACAAGGCAAGTGAAAAACAAGGGGCAGTGTTTTTATTCTTGGTATACTAAAGCTCTTAAAAAGGAAAAAGAATCAGCATTAAGGGGATTACAGGATGCTAATAAGAAGTTACTACAACAGGTAAAAGAGGTAGTAAAAAGGGATCCCTTTATCCTGTTTTTGCAGGTTTGGAAGAAACTGGAGATGGCCAAAAAGCAGAGACTTCTAAAGAGGATGATAATTCTCCAGTAGCTACTGTACCCCCACCCCCACGTGGGGTGGCTCCAGTACAAGATTCTGCTATTTTTCAGACCCCTGCATTTTGGACAACTGTTCATTGGACACAAGAAGATCAGTGTGGTACTGTTATATCTTAACCTAGTTCCCGTTTACTAGGTCTATATTAAAAGTTACCTCAGATAGTCAAATACTAGTATCAAAACATAAAGTAAAGGCAGTTGGAGTAACAAATGCTACTGTTACATATCCTGTTTCAAAACTTATACCCATTTTTTTAAACCGATTTTAAAAAGGCATTCTTTTCTCTTGAGTACTGCTGCACTGACAAATTTGCTAGGGAGAGACCTGTTATGGAAACTGGATTGTACTATTTACTGCACACAAAAAGGGGATGTATTTGGATGTTCCAACAGAATCAGAGGGGGGGGGGGGAGTATTAGCAGTCTTTGCAGAAGCTGAGGAACAGCCTTTTGAAGGCATACAAATGAAAACCTGTTCCAGCAGGTATCTGCTGAATAAAAACAGTAAAAATAAAATTAAATCCATCTAAACATCTCACTAGAGCTCCACAGTGTGCACTGGAACCAGAAGTAGAACAGAAAAGCAAACCTGTAATTCAGTCCTTGATACAAGAAATAATAGTGCCAGCTAAAAGCCCTTGTAATACGCCTATTCTCCCTGTGAAAAAAAACAGGAAAATCTGCTTATAGGTTTGTGCAAGATTTGAGAGATGTAAACAATGCAGTATTACCAACTTTTCCTTTGGTTCCAAATCCAGCAACAATACTGAAGTTGCACACCACTTAAAGAAAAATATATATATTTTTTGTGATAGATCTGTGGTCAGCATTCTTTTCTATACCTATCTATCCTGAAAGTCTGTTTCTGTTTTCTTTTACTTATAAGGGACAGCAGTATACCTGGCCATGGTTGACACAAAGATGCACTCAATCTCCTTTATTTTCTCAAATTCTAAAAAAAAAAAATAATGAAAAAAAAATAAAAAGATTTGGAAGATGCAACATTTCCAGGTGGATCTGTGTTAGTGCAATATGTAAATTATTTACTACTAGCATGTAATTCTTTTCAGCAGTATCAACAGGATACCTTGCACCTTTTAAATATCCTTATAGAAAAAAAGACACAAGATGAGAAAAATTACAGCTACGGTTACCTCAGGTATGTTATCTTGGTCATTTAATATCTCAGGGTAGCAGGCAGATGTTACAATCTTATATTGAGACAGTAGCTAAAGCCCCATGTCCGTCAGCTTAGATTTATCTTGGGTATGACAGGATGTTGCAGACAGTGGCTTTCTAACTATGCAGAAATAGCTAAACCTTTGACAAATAGGTTCATAGGTAAGTACTAGGCTATCTGCCCAAGGGCATTTATAAGCCTAGCCAGAATGTGTTGGCTTTCACCACCCCCTTAGATTAGTTCCCTGTGCCTCTGTCCAGCAGAGCCACTGCAGTGATTCCCGGGGTAAATTTTCTGTTTCCCATCCACCCGTCAAGGTTTCTCTTGAAGAGTGTTAGTGAGGGGCTGTGCCTGATGTATATTGGAATCTTTTTCCAAAGAATGGGGAGGTCTCTGAAAAAGGAATCTATCCCTCCAGCATGTCCTATTTATCATTGTGGTGAGGTTTACATCTCTAGAGCGTGTGGCTCTCCGGGATTTGTTTTTTTTTTAGGTGGAGCATGTCCATCAATTCTGGGTTGGACATGGCCTTGTATGTCCGGCAGACATCACCTCTGAGTAAGCAGTATGCAACCGAGTACAGCTGGAATTTCTTGAGTCGGGCTGCATAGGGCATCTGTTTGAGGCCAGTAATTCTCTTGGTGAGGTACTTTTGTGGTCTTTCCAGCTGTTGCAGGTGTCTTGTAAGGTACATCCCAAATTAGGCATTGTATTCTATGATGGGTCTAATGAGTGATGAGTAGAGAGGCACAATAACCTCTTTTGTTCTAGATACAAACCCTTTTGTGATTAGGTGGGCCACATAGAAGGATTTTCTAATCACCTTGGCAATATGATGATCAAAGGAGAGATTACTATCTACTTGGGTCCCCAGATCCCTTATTACATTTTCTGTATTTAGGGGACTACCACTTATGCGGTAGTTCGCGGGTACTTTATTTTTTCCAAAGGGGCTGACTATGCACTTTTTGGCATTTAGCTTGAGGCCATGATTTTGACACCAGCTATCTGTCCCAGTCAGACCCTTCTGGAGGGTGTCTGTATCAGCCGGAGAATAAATTATGGCCCCTAGTTTGCAGTCGTCTGCGAACTTGGTCAGCTATAGTCCTGCTATGCTTGTCTGTACCTCTGAGAAGTATATACAGAACAGGAGGGGTCCTAGGACTGAGCCCTGGGGGACACCACTTGTAACCGGTTTAGAGTCGGACGTAGAGCCTGCAACTCTCTCCATGTGGGTTCTATCCATGAGCCAGTTGGCAACCCATCTCGTGACGTAGGGGTTTATGTTCAAGATGGTGAGCTTGTCTATAATACTAGAATGGGGAATGGTGTCAAAAGCCTTTACGAGGTCTAGGTAGGCTGTGTGGACCTCCTTTCCCTCATCTAATGCCTTGGTAACTGTCTCAAAGAAGTCCACCAGATTTAGGAGGCATGATCTGCCCTTAACAAAGCCAAATTGGGTAGGGTCCAAGGTTTGGAGGTTCCCAATGTCTCTGTTAATGAGTTCCATGATGATGCGCTCCATAGCCTTGCAGACCAGGCTAGCCAGGCTTATAGGGCGATAGTTCCTGGGATCCGTTGTGGCTCCACCTTTGTGGAGTGGGATAACTGTTGCTGTGCGCCACTCTGTGGGTACGTAGCCTGTAGAGAGGCTGGATTTGAACAGTGTGTTTAGGTGAGGGGTTAGTTAATTTTGGAGCTCTTGTAAGACACAGCCTGGGACATCGTCCGGTCCCATTGAAGCTGTGTTTTTGGCTTTGGATAGGGCTGTTTTAACCTGTGTGTCGGTGATTGATGGGGCCTTACATTCTTCTTTTATGGTTATGGGCCCTTTAGGGGGTGAGAGGGGGTGAAGTTTGCACTAAACCTGTCTGCCAGAATGTTGACAATATCAGTCGGTTCAGTGTATTTTGTGCCATTCTGCACTAACTCAGAGCAGATCTGAGAGTTTTCACTTAAGTACTTGACATAGCTAAAGAAAGTTTTGTGGTTATCTTTGGAATCATTGGCAATTTTTGTTTCAAAACTAGCCTTGGATGATTTAATGAGGGATCGTAGTTTCTTGCTGATACTGATCAGGGATGTCTTTCCTTCTTGGGATTTTACTCTTTTCTGTACTAGTTTCCTCCTCCTGTTGTATAGCTTGTTTATGGCAGGGGTCCACCAGACTGGTTTCCTTTTCTTGGAGGAGTGAGTCTTGGTTTTACTTGGGATAGCACGATCCATGCATTCCTGCAGATGCTCATAGAGTGCCTTTGTAAAGGTTTCAGCAGCTTGGACAGCATTGTCCTTTAGCATGGGGGCTGTGAACCTTTCACCTCAGTCTTGAGTAACGTGAAGTTTGCTTTTGAAAAGTTTTTCATGGTGGTTTCCTTGATTGGGGTTGGGGACAGAATGTGGATATCCAGAGTGATTAGTCTATAGTCTGATCTAACCAGCGAGGGGTTGACCTCTGGTGTGGAACACTGGTCAGCCATGTTTGTGATGACCAGGTCCAATATGTTGTTCCTGTGGTGGGGGTGTTGACCAGTTGATCCAGGACATTCGAGTTTATAAATTCTAGGAAGCATTGGGCAAGGGAGTTGGTACTTGAGTAGTTCTCCCAGTTTATGTTTGGGTAATTGAAATCACCCAGTATTAGGGGGTTTGGCAGGATCTTCATATTTCCCAGTGTCTCCAGGAATGTGGGTCCTGGGTCATGGTGGGTGATCTGTAGCAAGCTACAATTTGGATTGCAGTTTTGCCTGTTGTTAGTTGCACATGGATAATCTCTGATGCATTGTGCTGCACCACTAACCTGGAAGTATGGATATCCTTGATGAATATGGATACACCCCCGCCTTTTGTATTTCGGTCTTGGTTCTGTGGCCGAAAGGTATGGTATGAGTTATAGCCTAGTAGTGATGGGGTGCTCTCAGGAGCCTTAAACCAGGTTTCTGTTACTGCACAGATGTCGATGTTCTCCATACTGAGGAGTGCCTCGAGTGCGTGCATTTTGAGGTTTGGACTTCTGGCGTTGAGTTGAGTACCATCAGTTTTTGGTTACTTGTGCTATTTATGTTGGTGGGTTTGTCTTTTGAGCCT